>NC_062232.1:124322794-124405888 GCF_902686445.1 Sciurus carolinensis | reverse complement strand
GCCCTGTTCCTCCTCCTCCTCCTTGGGGTAGCCCCCCAGGTGTTCAGGAACGGTGGCTCCGAGACCAGGTGACTCACCACGCTCCTCCTCCAGGCAGGCCACCGGTGTTCAGGAGCGGTTGCTTTTAGTCCAATCAGCTCACCACTCGCCTCCTCCTCTGGCAACCGCCTGTGGTTCTGATGCAGTCACTCCCAGGCTAAGCGTCCCACCGCTCTCCTCCTCCAGGCAGGCCACCAGTGTTCTGGAGCAGCTGCTCCGAGTTCAAACAGCTCGTCACGCAGCTCCTCCTTTGGCAACTGCCTGCAGCTCTGATGCAGCCACTCCCAGGTCAAGCAACACGCCGCGCTCCTCCTCCTCCTCCGGGCAACCTCCCGTCACTCAGGAGCGCTCGCTCTGAGTTCAAACAGTTCACCACGCAGCACTCCTCTGGCAACCGCCTGTGGTTCTGATGCAGTCACTCCCAGACCAAGCGTCCCGCCGCGCTCCTCCTCTTCCTCCGGGCAGTCCCCCGGCGCTCAGGAGCGCCCACTCTGAGCTCAAACAGTTCACCACGCAGCTCCTCCTCTGGCAACCGCCCGTGGCTCTGATGCAGTCACTCCTAGACCCAAGCGACCCGCCAGGCCTCTCCTCCTCCTCCGGGCAACCCCCCGGTGTTCGGAAGCGGTCACTCTGGGTCCAAACAGCTCGCCACGCAGCTCCTCCCCAGGCAGCCACCCGGAGCCCCAGCGGCTGCTCGAGTCCAAGCGCTATGCTGAGCCGCCTCCTCTACGATGATCCCAGTTGTCCGTGTTTACCGCTCCAGCGGGGGGAGGGGCGTCTCGCCGAGCAACTCCACTTCACAAATTCCCTGCGTTCCGGGGCTACCGCCCCATCCGGGACGCCTCCCCAACAGGAGAGACTCACCCGGCGGCTTTGAGTTGGTCCCAAGTCTCTCACTATCTCCTCTTTTGAATCTTGCGTCCTGGAGCAGCGTGAAATGCAGCCGCCCTCTAGTCCGCCATCTTGGCCCGCCCCCCCATTGCCTCTTATGTGCTAGGCAAGCACTCAACCACTGAGCTACAACCCCAGCCCCCATATATAATGTTTTTATAATTCATTGATGTCATAGAGGAATCACTACTTCATTTCTAAAGTTGAATTTAATTCCACTGTGTGTATATGCCACTTTTAAAGTTTAGACATTAATTGGTCAAATGTTCATTTCAGTTGTTTTGGCTATTATCAAAATGTTGCTCTGAATATTCATATATGAGTGTCTGTCCTTTGAATGTGTTCTCCCCAAACCCTGTGTTAGAAGTTTAATCCCCAGTGCAACAATGTTAATAGGTGGGATCCTTTAAGAGGTGATTAGATTCTTCGCTGTCATGAATGAACAACATTATTGTGGGAGTGGGTTCACTATTCGTGGAATTTTTTTGTAAAAGGACAAGTTGGCCCCCCTCCTGAACTTCTCCCTCCCATTTCTTTAACCTCACACCATGGAATGCTGAAGCAAGAAGATCTGTGCCAGATCACAGCCTCTCAATTTTGGAATTTCCATTCTCCAGAAATATGAGTCAATAAATTTAAGTTAAATATAAATTATTCAGTCTATAGTATTGGCATACACACATATGTGGTATTGGTATATATACATATTTATATATATACTTAAATTCATATTTATTTAATATAAATTCTGTGTTATATATAAAAATCAAATATACCATTAGTGATATTAAGCACCATAGCATATTTTAACAGTTTATTCATGATAGTTTTCATTAATTTTAATATAATAAAATTCAACTCAATCACTACGTTATACTTGCACATATTGCTTTGTAGGTGTAAATACTGTTTTGTTGTTATACGTTTTTGTGTTTGTTGTTGGGGATCAAATCCAGGGCCTTGTGCTTGCTAGGTGAGTACTCTGCCATTAAGAAACAACTGCAGCCCAATACTGAGTTTCAGACTACTGCATAAGCTTCCTGTGGCAACTCAGTTAATGCTCAACTTTCACTAATCCCGCTGTAGCTGAATTTCATCGTGAGTTCAAAGTTCTAATGATATCTTAAGAGATAAAAATACATTCTTTACTGATAAGGAGTAGAACAGTGAGGATTCTTAAGTTTAAAGAAATGAAGGTATTAATGTTGTACTCTGTTAAAGGGTTTTATGTTTTAATTATTAATTTTTTTATAAAGAAGACAATTCAGAGCTGGGTATGGTGGTGCATGCCTATAATCCCAGCACTCGGCAAGCTGAGGCAAGAGGATTGAGAGTTCAAAGCCAGCCTCAGCAATGGCGAGGTACTAAGCAACTCAGTGAGATCCTGTCTCTAAATTTAAAAAATACAAAATGGGCCTCGGGAGGTGACTCAGTGGTTGAGTGCCCCTGATTTCAATCCCTGGTACCAAAAAGAAAAAAAAAGAAAAAAAGATGACAATTCTGACTTATTTTGAATGGCTCAGGAGCATAAGATTCTGTCCAAAAGGTAAAAGAGAGGAAATTACCAACTGAATTTAGGGAATAATTCTATAATAACTAATCCTTTAATGACAACGGTTACCTGTATCATTGAATCCAATTATCTGATATTTAATTATTTATTGCCTATTTGGCACAAGACTTCAGATTGAAGCTTGGCCTGTTAACATTTTGGTGATGACAATAGCAGGACCTGATATTCAGAAAAGTATAAGATTATGTCCACCTAGCAATGCAACTCATGTCAGACCCATGAACTCTGGGTACTCTGTTCAGAGAAATATAGGATCACCATAATGCACATATTCATTCATTCAATAAATTATTCATTTATATTACAAATATCCATTGAGTATTTACTCAAATGCACTCTTCTAGGTAGTAAAACAAACAAGGTCCTTGCTCTCATCAAGCTTACATTATAGCAATGAATATAAATGATATGTTAGTGAATAAATGCATAAAGGTCATACTTTCTGATATTAGCCAGTGCTTTAAAATGAATCAGTGTTTGAATTAAAAAATGAATGTGCAGGTGTGGAGGTGTACATTAAATAAAGGGTGTTACAGTAGGTGTCTTGGAGGAAATAATATCTGAGCTGAAATAGGAATCTTAGAAAGGACCTAATGAGGTGTAGTTCTGATAGAAGACCATTCCCAGAAATAGGGGGTGCTAATAAGAGGGAGTGGGCCAGTGCAACTGGAACAAAGAGACCAGGTTGGATATTAGTGAAAGATGGGGTATACAGAAACTTGTAGACTAACAGAGGAATCTGAAGTTTATAGCAAGAACAATAGAAGAAAGTAGGACTATTAAGCTGGGAGTGACAATGTTCTCATCATTCTAAATATACCACTGATATTTGATCATTATGGACCATAATTAGAAGCTGCTGAAAATCAAATAAAGAATGAAAGTTCTTACAAATAATGATCTAACCAAGACCAGATTTATGCATTATTCACCTGCATAAAACAACTAGAAAAACAGATACAAGAGATAAAACAATGGACTTTCAAGATTTTTAACATAAGGCAATGAATGGCAGTGACTTCTTGCTTTCTTTTTTTTTTTTTTTTTGGGTGCTGGGGATCGAACCCAGGGCCTTGTGCTTGCAAGGCAAGCACTCTACCAACTGAGCTATCCCCCTAGCCCCGGCAGTGACTCCTGATAGAGAAAGCAAATAAGATGAACCCTACAATTGCTGGAGGTCACTGCCTTGAAAGAGTTTTCAGCCTGTCACACAGGGAAGAAAGTTCAAATACAGCTCAGTTGACTTGATTTGAGGGCACGGAGTTCAGAGTCCAGAGAGATCAACTAGATTACTGGTTAGTGGGCAGAGTATCAAGAGGAGAAAGCTGAAGAAGTAGACATCCCCATTAAAATATTTAGCATACTCAAATCTGACCCAGAAATGACACAGATGTTAGAATTAGCAGACTAGAACATTATACCAGTTACTATAAATACATTCTATTAGATCAAAACATTAAGTAAAAATATGGGGACTGTATTTTAAAGAACAAATTAAAACATCTAGAGATGAAAAATATAATTTTAAGCATGAAAATATACTGATAAATAGGACATTAGACATTATTAAAAATGAAGACCGAGGGAAAGAAGTTATATAAAATGAAACAGGGAGAAAGAGTAATTTAGTAAAATGAAGAGTATCAGTGAGTTGTGAAAGAGTTCCATTGTGCCTAATATACATGTATTTGATTTCCCCTAAAGAGCAGAGGGAACATAAATAAGTTGAAAGAATAATGGCTATTTTTGAAAGGTAATAAAAATGTTAATCCCACAGTTTCATCAATCTCAATGAACCCCAAAAACAACATACAAGCTCATGGCCCACAATTGACAGAGGCAGGAGAAGGGAAGTAAACCTTGGATCAGCAAACTTTCCTTTATTCTGCAGCAAGGTCAATGAATCAGGCATGGGAGGGCTCATTTTCTGGGTATGGAGATGGCCCCTGAGTTACAGAAGAAGTCTGGGTTTTATAGTACACAATGAGGGTAAATTAATCACTGGAGACTGAGGACATGCAGTTAGGACAGTCAGAGACATAGTTGTGCAGGTTAAAATTTTAACTCAGGGAGTCAGTTGTAAAAAGGTTGACACTCATTGTCACTGGGAAAAGCTCAGAACTTGGTGTTCACTGCTCATCTTCCTTCCTCTGGGACCCACTGTTACCTAGAGCTTCACTATTTGCTTTTCTTCTTCCAGGACTCATCTGCAATGGGGAAGGGTGAAAGTCCAAGGCCCAGTGTTTCAGTATTTGCCTCCTTCCTTCAAGATGCCTTGGGGTTAGGAAAGGGTAAATGTTTGCTTTTGGTGGAGATGCAGGGGATGAACCTGGGAAGGGATGAAAATTTGCTTTTCCTCTCAGAGCCCATTGTTATTGGGAAAGGATATACTGGGAGAAGTTTCATGTTTGGCTAATTTCCCCTCCCTCCTCCTGGGCCACTTTTCTCCATTTTTCTTGGGGAGCTGTCTTGTGGGAATGTTATTTTCTATAACCCTTCACAACAAATATGAAGAAAACTACAATAAGACACATAATTAAATTGCACAAAATCAAAGACAAGAAGACAAACTCGAAAACAGTCAGAGAAAAGAAGACCCATAATTGTACTAAATTTTATACTGCTGTAATTTTTATACTATGCATTGCCAAGTGGTATGATATCACTTGATAGAAAAAGTTAAAATGTATGTTACAATCTGGAGAGTCACCCCCATAGTAACAACAAAAGAATAGGTAACAGTACAACCAAGCAAATCAAATAAGCAAATAAAAGATGTGCATGCTGCCTATAGGAAATACAATTCAAATGAAAAATACAAAGATAGGTTACAAGTAAAATGACTGGCAAAGTGATATATGTTAATACTTGTCGAAAAAAAGCTTGCAGGCTGTATGGACATCAAAGAACATCACTGGAGACAATGCAAGTTGCTTTAAAATGTTAAAAGGACTGATTAATCAAGAAAACATAAAAATCTTAAATGTTTATCATTACTCTCCCTTAATACAGATTTTCCAAACACTGGAAGCAAAAACTAAGAGGCAAGATAATTAGACAAAAACATGATTTTATTGGAAATTTAAATATCCTTTCCAGCTAACACATAAAATGAGTAGAAGTAAAATCATTAACACAAATGAAAAATCAAGAAAAGAAAGATCTCTGGAAAAAAATCACCAAATATTTATAAAATAAAGAGCATACTTGTAAATAGTCCATGGTTCAAAGATAAAATCAGAACTGAATTTAGAATGTATTTAGGAATGAAGGAAAATGAAAACATAGTTTATCTGAATTTGTGAAACACCACCAAATCAGCAATTGGGGAAATTTATAGTGTTAATTTCTGATATTAGAAAACAATAAGTACCTTAAATCAATGATCAGAACTTCCACATTAAAATTTTAATAAAGAAGAGCTAATTGAACTCAAAGTAAGCAGAAAAAAGGAAATAATAATGATCATAATTGAAATCAATGAATTAAAAAACAGAAAAGCAATAGAGACAATCAAGGAAATCACCAGTTCTTGTAGAAACTAATACTCAGAATGAGAATGATTGTGATATATTTACAATTGCACACATTAAACATGACAACCTCACATAAGTTTTCTAATACTGTTTTTTAGGAAAATGGACTGTTCACCCACTGGTTTAAGAATCATCTAAACTATCAAACCATTAAATAAAAATTGTTCAGTATCAGATGCATTACCACTTGTGAAAAATATAAAATCATATGTGCCATTTTATCACCTAACAGAATTTAACTTGTTTAAGTCTAACTACTGGAAGAATTTGTAATAGAATGTCAGGTGTGTCTGTTCAAAAGATGATGGGAAATCTATCTGAGAAAAGGTTAACCGTAAGCTCTTCTTAGTACATCATGAATCATGACTTTAGAAAGGATACTGGGAAATTAAGAGGCTTTAAGGAATAGTAGTGAAAAGTAAGTATCTTGACATTTTTATAAGATTTCACCAAAAGCTATGGCAAAATTATGGGAATAACAACCTGAACCTGGATTAATGTAAGACGTAAAAAAGGCACATTTTTTTTCTAAGAGCTTAAAGTGAAAAGGAACACTTCAGTCAAAAATTACATGTGGGATATATTCCCAGTACTCAGTGGGCCAGGATCTTCTTTAACAACACTATTCAATGCATGAAGCAAATGGTTTTGAGGACAGAAGATATGCATTATCCCTTGTAGAGCAGAGTGAAAGAAATCATATTTGGATGCATATTCCAAATTAGAAAAGGAGTTCAAGTTTGTGTTTGTAAGGTCATTTTATATAAATTTCAGAATCTAAACTTTCGTTCATTGATGAATTTAGCACTAAAAAAAATTGGAGTTATCCAGTTGTCCTCCATTTTTATGTATGTAAAAGGAATTGAAAATTTGTCTTATTTTGCTTGATTTGTGAAAATCTGAAAATTCTTTTTCGGGTGATTTTAAAAGCAGTATACTAGACCCAACAACTTACTCTTTTTATTCTCTTGGCTATCAAAATTTTTAATGGAAAATTCTCTTTGCTAAAAAAATTATTGTTTTATCATATTGACTTTAATCAGGTGGTCTGCCACAAATTTATATTCCATGTGTTACTTTTACTTTTTTAACATTTATGATTCTAACCCATATGTTCCTTCAAACTTCTCATTTAAGTTACCATAAAATCAAATCTTTATGCCTATATCAGTCTGTTCTCTCACATTTTTATCCTTTATCTCAAAATTCTAATTCTGTCTTAATAGCTGACCCTGTTGATTGCCCATTACTTGAGAGTTGAAATGACTTTTATGCCAAAGATTCTAGATTTCCCCATTCAAAGCTCTTTTATCAATAGGCACATGTCCATGGCACTTCTACGGAAAACAAAACAAACAAACAAACAAATAAAACATTCAATTACATACAACCCCAAACTCCACTTGTACAGAATTGGTTTTCTTCCTACACTTTCTGAATTTCTAAAATTGCCTTTCCTCCTCCCGGAGTCTTATGTCATTTTACCATTTTCACTCTTGTGGCTATTGCCTTCACAGAGTAATGTGTTTTTATTATGTAATTTGTGCCAGTGACTAAGGCAATTGGTAATTTATAGTATCAAATTTCCTAGATTTTTCTCACCAGATTTATCCAGGCATGATATAAATATTTCTTTGAGCACTTAGGAGGAAACCTCTGGCCATTTTCTTTGAAAAGTGAAGTTTATGACCTACAGCTATAAACCTTGGAATGCTGAATCACTGTGCCCTGGGCATGGGTTTCTTTGAAGTCTCATTTCTCCCATGCTAGCCCACCTGAAGGGAGAGCTTATTATTTGGGATACACAGATAATACGACATTCCCTAGTGACCCATAACAATGTTCCTCCATGGCTTCCCCCATGCAGGTTTGATATCAAAATATCAGGAAGTCTTCATGGATGGTCTGGCCTCTGTCATGCCTTTCTCTACCCATGAATTTTACAAAAGGAGATATCATCCCACTGGTTACTGGACAAATGCCACATTTCATTCTGGGTTTATATCACATGATATTCTATCCAAATGAAGAGGAAAATGACTGCTTGTTTATTATTCTTCCTCAAAAATAAAAGTGCTTGCTCACCACACAGATATACCAACTGCAACTTTCTACGTGTCTCAGAAAGTGCTTAAGGTCATTCTTATTAGAGCCCTTAAAGGCAGCAACTTTGCATTACTTAATGCTTAGTTAAGCAGAGAATTAAAAATCCAAATTTAGACTTGTCTCCATCTCTCTGAGTTCAAGTGAAAAAAGAAATAATTCATTTTCCTTAAGAGATTATGTGTGTGGAGGGGAGGGGAGGGCCTCTGTGATGTGTCCTTATGTGAGGAAAATGGAGAAATGGAGATAAGAGGACAGGAGACTTAGGAAAAAAGCAGTGGGAGTTTAGGACAAACAGCATCAACCTATCACTTTTCAAAGAAACATAAGGAAAAATTCCTGCACAAGATTAAATGAACTCTAGGAGGCCCTGCTGGATCTTTCCTCTACTTTCTTTTTCTCTTGACTCTACTATTCTCCTGACTTGTTCCTCTTTGACAATCAGCCTTGCTTAATTCCCTCCCATCTTGAAAAGTTGGTCTTCCTATCTCTACTCTCTCTCCCATTTTTTTCTCGATAAAGCTTCTGGACACACAATTTTCCCCAAGTTACTGCCTCCACTTCACCTTTCATTGACATTTATTGAACTGCAAGCTCACACTGCCTGGCCAACATCTCAGTTAAAGTTCAAACTCACTAAAGAGTCTGTTTTCCTAACACTATAGATTCCTTTGTAGTTCTCCCGTAACTTACACTTTTATACTCAACATCGTTGGCCACTTTCTCCTCCTCGAAACACTCTGCTACTGCAGCCTCTCTAGAATGTAGTCCTCAAGAGAATAGGCTTTTCACTCTTCGAATTCAAGCTCTTCCACTCAATATAGCCTTGGTCTAGTTAATTAACCTATTTGTAATTTTTTTCTTTATCTATTGTACCAATCTACCTCTTAGGGTTGTCAAGAAATATTTAATAAGGAGTTATCCTGACATACAACATGCACTCAATAAATATTCTCTGTAATTATAATTGTATTATTATTCCACAGTATCTTATTACTCTTTGTGTGTGTGTGTGTGTGTGTGTGTGCATGCACACATGCACAAAAACACACCCATTCATTGATTCTTCTTTGTCTCTTCAGGAATCAATCTATTCATCCTTTAAAAGATTTTATTTCTTATCATTATTTTCTTTACCTTCTTCTCTATAATCTTTCAGGGTTATCTCATTTACTCAAATGACTTTAATTCTTATTTAATTACTAATGACTCTTACATCTATATTCCTTGTTTAAATCTTTCTTAGAATTTCCAAATATAACCATTTGAACTTTGAACATCCTCAGTGTATAAAAAAATCATAACCTCCAAATAAACATGTAATACCTACCTTATCAACTCACAATCCTAAATATGACTTATACCCAGTTGACTCCAACTCAGCAAACATAATCAATATCCACCCAATATTCCAAGTTAGAAATCCAAGAATCTTTATTCACCACATAAAATACATCTGGTAGTCATGCTGATAGTAGTTTTGGGAATAGAAACATAAAAATTGGGCCCTGACCTCAGGAAACTTGAAATCCAAGAAAGGGTGAAAAGATGTAATGACAATATAAATCACTTACTACCCATAGTTCAGTATTCCCCCAATCTTATTCTCCTCTTATTAAATAGAACAGTCATTCACTCAGTTGCTTGGGCAAAATTCTGAATCATTATAAATTTAATTCCTCTACTCTTATCCTTATATAAAATTCATGAGCAGATCATATCAGTTGTATGACCAAAACACAGGCAGAATCTCTTCACTTATTCCAACCTACTGCCATCATTGTTCTTTTCCAGGAGTTGTCATTTGGGGTGTTTGTTTGCCCCCTTCTGGGGAATATTTAACAAGGGAGACAGTTTGGGTTGTCACAAGTAGGGTAGCTTCTATTGGCAAGTAATAGATTCTAGTAGATGCTGGGTTGCTGCTAAACAACTTACAATAAATAGTACAACTTCCTGCAGCAAAGAATTATCTGGCTCAAAATATTGATAGTGCTTACATTAGAAATCCTGTTCTAAACCAAGTTAGAATTATCCATAATTCCAAGTAATATGACTGCCTCCTAGCCAGTTTCCTATATTCATTTTTCCTCTATTAGACACATTATCTAACACACAGCAGACAGAATGATCTTAATATGGATGTGACATGTTCCCCCTCTGCTTGAATGGTTCACTTTCCATTTACAACAGTAAACAGTGATCCTCACTCTACCTGACTCCATGTTTTCAATATGTTAATAAAAATACTTAATATTTTCTGAATGGATGAGCAGAATGATTAACTGGCCATTTTTGTGAAACAAAATGAATTAAAGAATCTGCAGGACTGACACATAATAAATGTTCTATGAGTTAGTTGAATGATTTTCTTAATTACCTAATTACTGGATAACAGAAATCAGATATTACCTCTCTTTATATCCTGCCCATCAATTAAGTACTCTGTGATAGGGACTGAAATTTTTGGGGAAAGGACAAAGAAACTGAAATGTTTTAATAACACAGTTACTTTATTTCAAAGCATTGATTCTCTTTTCTCTTTTTTGTATGTACATAGGATACAAATAATGTATAGTAATTTGTATATTATGTAAACATACACATGTGTATTTATGTTTGTATGTATGTGTGTGTGTGTGTGTGTGTGTTTATTTTGAGAAATTTTTACCATCTCTTAGGATATAGAGTTGTGATACATATCGTTGTGTTTGACACATAGTAGACTGAGGTCTTTTGCAGAATCTGGTGGCCAAGTATCAAGAATATTAGTCTGTACTGAATTTACAAGGTCCATTTGTATATTTTAGATAGATAGAAAGATAAATAGATAGAGATTGATGATAGAACAATTGCCTTCCATTTTTGAGATAGAAAAATAGAATGTTATTTTTTGAGGATATTTTCTGCTTTCTTCTGTCCATCTTTCTTTTGATGTTTCAAAAGGTTAACTATATAGAAACTACACAGAAACAGGGTTATATGGAATACTGTATTGCCCCTGATTAAGATGAATGGGATCAGTGATTTGATAGTTACATTTGGGCAGGCGGAGTTTTCCCCACTCATTTTCCTGCTTCCACCACCACTCCTGGACTGGGAGTGTAAAACAGTAGTCCACATGACCCCCTATCCTTCATAATATGCTTCCAGTTCTGTGCAAATACAAAATTGAAGCATCTTGTAGTTGAGTGGTCTTAATTCATCTTAAACAACAGGTTTCAAATTCTAATTTGAAAGACAATCATAAATATGGAATCCACATCAGAACATTCCTCTACTCTTTCATAATTAACAATTACGAACTATTTGTGGTCTTAATTTAATTACACAGAGTTAAATATTTTACTTTCTTTTCCCAAATGATGTTTTCTTTCTTTTCTTTTCCCTCCCTCCCTCCCTTCCTTCCTTCCTTCCTCTTTCTCTCTCTCACTCTCCTTTCCTTTTTCTTTGTTTTTCCTCTTCTCTTTCTTATCACCATCTCCTCATTCTCCATGCCGTACGGTGTCTCTTCCCCAGTATTCCTCTATCCCTCAGATAGATTGATAGATAAGATAGACAGATTCACAGGTGTCTAAAAAATAGAAGTTCATAAAGAAACATGGAAATAGATACATAAAATTACCCACGATGTATTATTCACTCATGCTTGCATATATTTGTACACATATGGTGAATGGTTAGATGAGATAATATAGAAAATACTTTCATGCATTTTTCCTATATGAGTTATTTTTTCCTCCAATAAATTATAAATGTATTATTATCAGCAACTATGTCCCATGTTAACATGTAAATTTTAAAAATATCTTCCATAGCATCTGATGGAGACACAAGCATTGAGTGTTTCATTTAAGAAAAATTATTGATTGAAATGACTGTATTACACTTGTCTCTTTGAGTGTTTTAATGATTTTCAGTCTCTTTCATAGAGCACTGTGGGTGTGCTGTGGGTTTGGCCTCAATAAATTTAATGGTGATATTTTTCCTTCCTATACTTTGCATGTTTTATATTTTGAGTTCTTTGACAAAAGTTGTTTTCTCTTGGATTCTTGTCTACCCTAGCCAAGGAGGAAACTCTATTAAGGTAGTTTTATATTTGTTTCTCTGAGCTTCAATAGGTATAAATTATTATAAATTAGCTTTAATAATTAATTTTTCATCTTGAAGTTCTCACATTGTGTGGGTAATGATGGTTTTGGCCCCATTGCCTGTGTATGGGAGAGGTTTGTGATTCTGACTTCTAATAAGTCACCCCTTCCTTCCAATAGCCCAAGACAATCAACTGCTTTCTTTATCCAAGGGCCAGCTGGTAGAAGATTTTGACTCTGCATTTCATAGGATGGCCCTAAGTATCTCAATGCTTAAGGCAGAAAAAATATAAGGTCTCCATACCCAGGGCCTATATTCACCACCATAGACCTTACTTGGGTGATGACATTATTGTCAAAACTTCAACCCTGTATTGAAAGGAAGCATTGTAAATCTGATACAGATTCTTTTTTTTTTTTTTTTTTTGCTTTTAGCTAGCATCTTATTCTGTCTTGAGTTGCTGTAACAAAGCAACCAAACTGGGTAATTTATAAGAAAATAAATGTATTCCTCACAGTTCTGGATGTTGGCAAATCCAATAGGAAGGTGCTGGTATCTGATTAGGGACTTGCTGTATTGTTTGATGGCAGAAGGCAGAAAGTCAAGACAGCATGAGAAAGCAAATATGTAAGAAGGGGTTCAATTTTCTTATAATCAGAAACATATTCCTGTAATAACTAACTCATTCCCAAGGCAATGGCATTAATCCTTTCAAAAAGGTAAATGACCTAATGACCTAGACATCTCTTAAAGTTTCCACCACTGAACACTGTTACAGTGGAAATTAAATTTTAACATGAGTTTCAGAGGGGAAATTCAACCTGTTGCAACTAGGAATCATCTTTTTTCCCAGTACCCATATACTTGTTTCCCTTCCAGGACCTACTTAGTGTTTAATGTAATAATAATTTATTCTGCCTTTCTCTCACTTTCTAGAGATAAGGATGAGGGTCATTTTCTGCATCAGCTCAGTCAACTATATTGATTGGAAATTGAATCTATTAATTGAGGAATCTATTAATGCAAAGTATATATGAGTAAGCAGGAAACTCAACCTAATGAACAAAAATAGGTGAGCTCTAGGGATTTCTTTTTAATGTTGTCTTTGGAAGTCAAGCTCACGATCAGCCAGTCTCATAAAGCAAAGATTATTTTATTTGTCTTTTCAGAGAAAAGCATTTAAGTAATACACATTCTAATTTACTTGCTAAATCCTGGAAATAATGCTTTGATTCTTTAATTTAAAAAGTTTCAGAGGATTTTTACCCACACAAATAATATTCTATGCTTTCTGTCCTTAGAGAAAAATAACCATTTTTTATTCCTTACTAATGCCCATAAAGAGAATGACTCTCCATGTACGGGGCACACAGCTATACAATATCCAGTTGATTTTTTTGTCAATTGAACAACTTGGTGGGCTCTTATTTTTAATTGCCATTACATATCCATGTCAGTAAACTGATTATAAGAAATTATCCTGACTTATAAAAGCAATATGAATTCATTGGTGAAGATACAGAAAACTCTTGTGTAAAGGATAGAAACTTGATCATTGAGGTATAACATATATGTGCATATGTATACACTTTATACTTATATAAATCCTATGTTTAACAATATATACACATATATAATGTATAGATAGACACAAGCCTGCATTATGATCATTTTTATATGAAGGCAACAATTGAATATTTTTGTTGTTTTGTACCCACACACACCCATAAGCTATCTGAAGAGATAAGTATGCAGAAAAATATATAGAACTACCTGTGCATATTTACACACCTTAGTGCATACACATATATATATTTGTGCCATCCACACACACACA
The DNA here is from genome assembly GCF_902686445.1 of Sciurus carolinensis. Taxonomy (NCBI): domain Eukaryota; kingdom Metazoa; phylum Chordata; class Mammalia; order Rodentia; family Sciuridae; genus Sciurus; species Sciurus carolinensis. The sequence goes on along the minus strand of NC_062232.1, from coordinate 124,391,820 downwards.
CATATATATATATACTTCCTACATACACACATGTACATTGACTTTAGAGTCAGTCTTAGTCTACTCCACTTGCCATAACAAAGTACCATAGGCTGGATGGCTTTAACCACAGAAGTACATTTCCCACAGTTCTGGTAGGTAGATGTTCCAAATCAGGCTGCCAGCATGGTGGAGTTCTGGCAAAGACTCTTTCCTGGTTTGTAAATGACTGCCTTCTTACTGTGTCCCAACATGTTAAAAAAAGAGTTCTGCTCTCTTATCTCCTTTGTATAATGTCACTGTTCTATAGGTTCAGAGCTTCCCCATTATGACCTAATTTAATATTAGTCACATTCTTAAAGGTTGTACCTACATTACAGTCTCATGTATTATCTAATTATTAATGAATTTAAACATCTGATTTAAACTATTTTTAAAAATTTTAGTTTTCCTTCAACAATTCAGCAACACATAAGCTGTCAGGATTTCTATTAGATCACCTTTACCCAATAGCTTGACTATTTTTTAAAATTTATTTATTTTGAGTCATTGTAAACAAATGGGGTACAACTTGTTTCTGTCTGTATATGAAGAGAGTCGTACCATTTCTGTAAACATACATGTACATAGGGTAATGATATTCATTTAATTCTGTTATTTTTCCTTTTCTCCACCCCTCCTACCGCTCTTTTTCCTCTATATAATCCATCCCTTCTCCATTCTTGCCTCCCTCCCACCCCCCATTATGTGTCATCATCTGCTTATCAAAGACGTCATTCATCCTTTGGTTTTTTGGGATTGGCTTATCTCACTTAGCATGATATTCTCCAACTTCATCCATTTGCCTGCAAATGCCATAATTTTATTCTTCTTTATGGCTGAGTAATATTCCATTGCATATATATACCACAGTTTCTTATCCATTCATCAACTGAAGGACATCTAGGTTGGTTCCACAATCTGGCTATTGTGAATTGATCAGTTATGAACATTGATGTGACTGCATCACTGTAGTATGCTGATTTTAAGTCCTTTGGGTATAGGCCAAGGAGTGGGATAGTTGGGTCAAATGGTGGTACCATTCCAAGTCTTCTAAGGAATCTCCATACTGCTTTCCAGAGTGGCTGCACTAATTAGCAGCCGCACCAGCATGTATGTATGTATGTATTTTCCCCACATCCTTGCCAACATGTATTGTTGCTTGTATTCTTGATAATCGCCATTCTAATTGGGTTGAGATGAAATCTTAGGGTAGTTTTGATTTGCATTTCTCTTATTACTAGAGATGTTGAACATTTTTTCATATATCTGTTCATTGCTTGTACATCTTCTTCTATGAAGTGTCTGTTCATTTCCTTAGTCCATTTCTTGATTGGGTTATTTGTATTCTTAGTGTAGAGTTTTTTGAGTTCTTTATATATTCTGGAAATTAGTGCTCTATCTGAAGTATGAGTGGCAAAGATTTTCTCCCACTCTGTAGGCTCTTTCTTCACATTGCTGATAGTTTCCTTTGCTGAGAGAAAGCTTTTTAGTTTGAATCTATCCCAGTTATTGATTCTTGCTTTTATTTCTTATGCTATGGGAGTCCTGTTGAGGAAGTCTGGTCCTAAGCTGACATGTGGAAGCTCTGGACCTACTTTTTCTTCTATAAGATGCAAGGTCTCTGGTCTCATTCCGAGATCCTTAATCCATTTTGAGTTTAGTTTCGTGCATGGTGAGAGATATGGGTTTAGTTTCATTCTGTTGCATATGGATTTCCAATTCTCCCAGCACCATTTGTTGAAGAGGCTATCTTTTCTCCATTGCATATTTTTGGCCCCTTTGTCTAGTATGAGAAAATTGTATTTATTTGGGTTTGTGTCCGTGTCCTCTATTCTGTACCATTGATCCACCTTTCTATTTTGGTACCAATACCATGCCATTTTTGTTACTATTGCTTTGTAGTAGAGTTGAAGATCTGGTATTGCGATATCCCCTGCTTCACTCTTTCTGCCAAGGATTGCTTTAGCTATTCTGGGTTTTTTATTCTTCCAGATGAATTTCATAATTGCTTGCTCTATTTCTGTAAGGTACATCATTGGGATTTTAATTGGAATTGCATTGAATCTGTATAGCACTTTTGGTAGTATGGCCATTTTGACAATATTAATTCTTCCTATCCAAGAACATGGGAGATCTTTCCATCTTCTAAGGTTTTCATTAATTTCTTTCTTTAGTGTTCTGTAGTTCTCATTGTAGAGGTCTTTTACCTTTTTTGTTACATTGAGTCCCAAGTATTTTTTTTTTTTGAGGCTATTGTGAATGGGGTAGTTTTCCTAAATTCTTTTTCAGAGGATTCATCACTTATGAATAAAAATGCATTAGATTTATGAGTGTTGCATTTATATCCTGGTACCTTACTGAATTCATTTATGAGTTCTAGAAGTTTTCTGATGGAATTTCTTGGCTCCTCTAAATATAGAATCACGTCATCAGCACATAGGGATAGTTTGAGTTCTTCTATTCCTATTCGTATTCCTTTAATTTCTTTAGTCTCTCTAATTGCTCTGGCTAGAGTTTCAAGGACAGTGTTGAATAGAAGTGGTGAAAGAGGGCATCCCTGCCTTGTTCCAGTTTTTAGGGGGAATGCTTTCAGTTTCTCTCAATTTAGAATGATATTGGCCATGGGCTTAGCATAGATGGCCTTTACAGTGTTGAGTATGTTCCTACTACTCCTATTTTTTCTAGTGTTTTGAGCTTGAAGGGATGCTGTATCTTATCAAATCCTTTTTCTGCATCTATTGAAATAATCATGTGATTCTTAACTTTAAGTCTGTTGATATGGTGAAATACATTTATTGATTTCTGGATGTTGAACCAACCTTGCATCCCTGGGATAAATAAAACCCACTTGAGCATGGTGCACTATCTTTTAAATATGTTTTTGTATGCAATCTGCTAAAATTTTGTTAAGAATTTTTGCAACTATGTTCATTATGGATATTGGTCTGAAATTTTCTTTCCTTGACGTGTCTCTGTCTGGTTTTATTATCAGGGTGATATTATCTTCATAGAATGAATTTGGAAGGGTTCCCTCCTCTTCTATTTCATGGAATACTTTGAGGAGTATTGGAATGAGCTCTTCTTTGACGGACTTGTAGAACTTGGCTGATAATCCACCTGGTCCTGGACTTTTCTTTGTTGGTAGACTTTTGATGACTTCTTCTATTTCATTACTTGAAATTGATCTATTTAAATTGTGTATGTCCTCCTGGGTCAGTTTAGGTAATTCATATGTCTCTAGAAACCTGTTGATGTCTTCGAGATTTTCTATTTTGTTGGAGTATAGATTTTCAAAATAGCTTCTAGTTGTGTTTTGTATTTCAATAGTGTCTGTTGTGATATTTCCTTGTTCATCCCGAATTTTAGCAATTTGAGTTTTCTGTCTCCTCTTTGTTATTTGTGGCTAAGGGTTTATCAGTCTGGTTTATTTTTTCAAAGAACCAACTTTTTATTTTGTCAATTTTTGTTTCTTTTGTTTCAATTTCATTGATTTCATCTCTAATTTTAACTATTCCATGTCTTCTACTACTTTTTGTGTTGCTCTGTTCTTCTTTTTCTTGGGCTTTGAGCTGTAGTGTTAGGTCATTTATTTTTTGAGTTTTACTTCTTTTATTAAATGCGCTCCATGAAATGAATTTTCCTCTTAGTACTGCTTTCATAGTGTCCCAGAGATTTTGATATGTTTCTTTGTTCTCATTTACCTCTAAGAACTTTTTTATTCTCCCCCTGATTTCTTTTGTTATCCATGTGTCATTCAATAGTGTATTATTTAATCTCCAGGTATTGGAGTAGTTTCTCTTTTTTATTTTGTCACTGATTTCTAATTTCATTCCATTATAATCTGATAAAATGAAAGGTAGTATCTCTATCTTTTTGCATTTGCTAAGAGTGCTTTATAGCATAACATATGGTCTATTTTAGAGAAGGATCCATGTTCTACTGAGAAGAAAGTGTATTTCCTCATTTATGGATGGAATATTCTATAAATGTCTGTTAAGTCTAAATCATTGATTGTGTTATTGAGATCTATGCTTTCTTTGTTCAATTTTTGTTTGGAGGATCTGTCCAGTGGTGAGAGAGGCATGTTAAAATCGCCTAGTATTATTGTGTTGTGGTCTATTTGATTTATGGAATTGAGAAGGATTTGTTTGACGTATATGGATGAGCCACTGTTTGGGGCATAGATATTTATGATTGTTATGTCTTGCTGATTTATGCTTCCCTTAAGCAGTGTGAAATGTCCTTCTTTATCCCTTCTGACTAGTTTTGGTTTGTAGTCCACATTATCTGAAATGAGGATGGATACTCCAGCTTTTTTTGCTGTGTCCATGTGCATGGTATGATTTTTCTCATCCTTTCACCTTTAGTCTGTGGGTATCTCATTCTATGAGATGAGTCTCTTGAAGGCAGGATATTGTTGGGTCTTTCTTTTTAATCCAATCTGCCAGTCTGTGTCTTTTGTTTGATGAGTTCAGGCTATTAACATTCAGGGTTATTATTGAGATATGATTTGTATTCCTGATCATTTTGGCTCATTTTTGGTTTTTAACTTGACTTGGTCTCTCCTTTATTTGGCTATACCTTTAGGGTAGTTCCTCCCTCTGCTGAGTTATATCATTGTTTTTTATTTCTTCCTCATGGAATATTTTTCTGAGAATGTTCTGTAGTGCCAGCTTTCTCTTTGTAAATTCTTTCAGCTTTTGTTTATCAGGGAAGGATTTTATTTTGTTGTCAAATCTGAAGGTAAGTTGTGCTGGGTATAAGATTCTTGGTTGGCATCCATTTTCTTTCAGAGCTTGAAAAGTGCTGTTCTAGGCCCTTCCAGCTTTTATGATATCGGGTGAGAAATCTGCTGATGTCCCTATTGATTTCTCCCTCAATGTAATTTGATTTTTTTCTCTTGCAGTCTTTAAAATTCTACCTTTATTTTGGATTTAGGCATTTTCATTATAATGTGCCTTGGTGTGGGTCTTTTGTAATTTTGTACATTTGGTGTCCTATAAGTCTATCATATTTGGTTTTCCATTTCATTCTTCAGATTTGGGAAATTTTCTGATATTATTTCATTGAATAGATTGTTCATTCCTTTGGTTTGTTTCTCTGTGCCTTCCTCAATCCCAATAATTATTAAATTTGGCCTTTTCATGATATTGTATAATTCTTGGAGATTCTGTTCATGATTTCTTACCATCTTCTCTATTTGGTCAACTTTGTTTTCAAGATTAAATATTTTTTCTTCAATGTCTGAGGTTCTGTCTTCCAGGAATTCTATTCTATTGGTTATGCTTTCTATGAGTTTTTAATTTGGTTTATTGTTTCCTTCATTTCAAGGATTTCTGTTTTTTTTTTTCAGAATCTCTAACTCTTTATTGAAATGATCTCTTGCTTCCCGTATTTGCTCTTTTAACTGTTGATTGCTGTGATCATTCAATATCTGCATTTACTCTCTTATCTCATCGTTTGCTTCTCTGATCATTTTAATTATGTACATTCTGAACTCCCTTTCTGACATTTCTTCTGCCATGCTGTCATTGCTGATGTAGCATCTAGGTTTGTTTAGGACATTTTCTTCTCTTGTTTTCTCACATGGCTCAGGTATCTTCCCCTCTAGGAGTGCAAATCTGAGGTATTGCAGTTTCCCCCTATAGACATATAGTGTCCCTGCAGGTTTCCAATAACTCACCTCCCAGTCTTCAGTAGCCTGAAGTCTTGGAGGAACTTGGTAATGCAGTGGCCCAAAAAGGATGTTGCCCCTCTAGGGATGGTGGCCTCCAGGTGGGGTATATTCCCTGCTAGTGGGCAGAGGTGCCTCCATGTGTTGACTAACTGCCAACCGCAGGGGCAATAGACTGCGGGATGGGACCTGGCTGGTCTGGTCCCGGCTCTCTAGGCTTACCACCCCGGTAGGGAAGTTTTACCTGGCAGCTGTGCACTGGTCCCAGTTCTTTCACTTGACTATTTTTAACATTTCACTATTTTATTTGAATTGCCAGATTATCTTGTCACATTTTACTGAAAAAAATCTTAAAACATTGATTGAAATACTTCAGGGGTAACTGACAAGTTTAAATTACTGTGCCTATTCTGAATATTCTGTATTATTCTTTTATGTACTGATTGAGCTTTATTTTCTAGATATTTTGTAATTTTCCCAGAAATCTTTGCACATCTTCATTTTATTATATAACACTGCTATTGTAAGCTGTTTCCCTTTCAAAAATTACATTTTAAAATTATTTATTGCTAACCTAGAATACCACATTGCTTTTTATATATTACCTTTATGTCCAAGTATCTGACTATGCTTTCTTATCCATTATAGTTGTTTTTCTATAGCTCAGTTTTTTTTCACATGCTTTATCATGAAATATAATACATTCAAGTAAAGTAGAAAAATGTAAGTACAAATGATAATGAATCATTATACAAAAAACATCTCCATAGCCACTACTAAGTCAGGAAATAGTACACAGTATTGGCATTCAGGGTAACACTGACTTCAACACAACTAAGTGAATAAAACCAAGGGAAAATTATAATAGCAACAACTAAAACAAGAATAAGAGAAAAGGTAGCACAATGGACTATATAATACAAGCAAGAGAAGGCAAACCACTGAAAATCAGAACACAGGTTGAGTTGTCATCTATGAAGGAGAAAGCAAGAGAAGATAGAGTAAATTTTTTTATTATTTTATTTAGCTTTTAATTTTTTATAGACTGCATTTTGATTTATTGTACACAAATGGGGTACATCGTTTCATTTCTATGGTTGTGCACAATGTAGATTCACACCATTTGTGTAATCATACATGTACATAGGGTAATGATGTCTGTCTCATTCCACCATTTTTTCATACCCCTCTCCCTCTCCTTTCCTTCTACATATTCTGAAGTTCCCCCATTATTCTCTAATTTCCCAACCCCACCCCCATTATATATCACTCTCCATTTATCAAGGAAAAAATTCAGCCTTTGGTTTTTTGAGCTTGGCTTATTTCACTTAGCATGATATTCTCCAATTCCATCCATTTTTTGGAAATGCCATAATATTATTCTTCTTTATAACTGAATAGTATTCCATTGTGTATATATACCGGAGTTTCTTTATCCATTCTTCTGTTGAAGGGCATCTAGGTTGGTTTCACAATCTAGCTATTGTGAACTGAGCTGCTATAAACACTGATGTGGCTGTGTCACTGTAGTATGCTGATTTTAAGTCCTTTGGGTATAAACCGAGGAGTGGGATAACTGGGTCAAAAGGTGGTTCCATTCCAAGTTTTCTGAGGATTCTCCACACTGCTTTCCAGAGTGACTGCACCAATTTGCAGCCCCACCAGCAATGTATGAGTGTGCCTTTTTCCCTCACATCCACGCCAATATGTATTATTGTTTGTGTTCTTGATAATAGCCATTCTAATTGGGGTGAGATGAAATCTTAGAGTTGTTTTAATTTGCATTTCTCTAATTACTAGAGATGTTGAACACTTTTTTATATATTAATAAGTTTTAATAGCTTTGAATGCATCATAACCCCAAAATAGGTGTAGGTGTTGTTTTAGTTACCTTTCTCAATGCTGTGACCACAAGACCTGAGAAGAACAATTGGAGGAGGAAGAGTTTATTTTACAGCTCAAAGTTTTACATGTCTCAGTCCATAGATGGCCAGTCCATTACTCAGGGCCCAAGGTGAGGCAGAATACCATGGTGGAAGTGCGTGGGAGATGAAAGAGGCTCAGGACATCACACCAGGAAGCAGAAAGCTTTTCCTCACCACTGACAAAATATAAACCATAGAGTCATGCCCCCAGTGACCTACTCCTCCAGCTATTCCCCACCCACTTAGTCCCTATGAAGGGATTAATTCACTGATTAGGATAAGGTTCTCATAACCCATTCATTTCACCTCTAAACTTTCTTGAATTGTCTCACACATGAGTTTTTGAGGGACACCTCATATCTAAACCATAACAGACGTACAAATTTTGTCAGACAAATCTTAGGAAAGTAGCAAATTTGTGAATAGACATGACAGTCTCTGATTTTTGAGTGAGTGTAGGGGAATCATAGCAATATAGAACAGTTTTGGGGCATTTTGCACTATAAAATTATTGAAACTAATTAACTGATACTTTTATCTTAGGTAAAGCCTTACATTGTGAAAATTACTGTGCTAAATTATTACTTGAAAAACCTTTAAAATAGTTATAAAACATAAAAAAAGAAAACAATGAATATAAGTAGTTCTACCACACATTAGGCCATACCAGAAGACCCTAATTAAAACACTGTTAAACTGGTATATGAATAGGCAAACAAAGCATTAGAATAGATTCATGACTAAAGAAATAGTCAATTGTATATGAAAGTGTGGTATATTATAATGATATAATCTAAAATCACTAGGGGAAAACATGGATTTACAAATAAATGATTTAGAGACAATGAGTTAGGTATTTAGAAGAGGATATAACTGCATTCATACCTCAGTTGATACACAAGAGTAAATTTGAAGTATACCAGCAATATAAATGTGAAAAATGACAATCATAAAAATGCAAAGAGAAATTTTGGATACATTTCTCCATAAATTAATAAAATATTTTATAATATGTGACTTAATATACCACAGTTACTTAATTATTATATTTTTACATAATAATACACCTCAGGAGTATAAGTTCTCCAACTTCGTTCTTGTTTTATCAAAATTGTTTAGCTGTTCTTGTCTTCGCCTTTGTATACAAACTTTAAAATCGAGATACAAATTTCATCAAAACATCCCATTAACATTTTAATTGATATTTCATTGATTGATACGTGAACTTGGGCAGAATTTCCATCTTATAATCATCCATCATATGAATATATAATGAGCTGTCTGTAATATATGAACACAGTACTCTCTCCATTTATCGAAGTATTCTTTTTTAAAAAAAATATATTTTTAGTTGTTGATGGGCCTTTATTTATTTTATTTATTTTTATGTGGTGCTGAGAGTTGAACCCAGTGCCTCACACATGCTAGGTAAGTTCTCTACCACTGAGACACAACCCTATCCCCCATTGGGGTATTCTTTAAGTCACTTTAACAACTTTGAATGTGGCAGTCTTACACATCTTTCATAAAATGTATTTCTATATGTTTTATTTATATTTATGAAGATATATCTGGAGTTGTGGTTTGAATTTTATTTGTCTGCTATACGTTGCTTATATATATAAATATCATTGATTCTGAACATCAAACTTTTATCTTCTGTCTACATGCTGTTTTAACTACAGTTTATAGTTTGATGTTCTGAATTTTCATTACTGTTCCATTCCAAATATCTTCTATATTTTCTTATTATTTTTTAAACAGAATATCATTTAGTGGTAAGTTTCTCATTCTCAAATTTTAATTTTCTTCCTGTTATTGATTTTGAACTTCATTCAATTGTATTCAGGGAATATATATTTTTTAAAAACTGCTTATAATTGTGCTGTTTTAAAACAATCCTCAATTCTGACATATGTCTTTTCATTGTTGTGTTCTATCCTTTAAAGTAATGATTATGTGGTTCTGAGTCTATTCTTTTATTACCTGCTTTCTGATTGCCTCCACCATACTTTGTTTCTCTTATCTTTCCATGTCTTTATTGGATTATATAAATATTTTGATATCAATATTTTCATATTAGTTCTAATTATATCTATATATATTTAGTTATTATCTATAGGTAACATCTATTCTGGTTTTCTCAGTCTCCTTACATTTGCTTGTACGTGACTTAATATAAAATAAAATCTTACAGAAATATAAATCAATATCTGTCTTCCTTTATTGTCATATGTATCATATCTGCACATAAACCTCATGAAAGTATTATACATGTTTGCTCTACATACTTATGATTTTAAAGATGTTAAGATAAAAATGACAGGAAAACATAGCTTTTGTTTGTATCTTCATTTCCAATACTTTTTTCCCATTTCTGAACATATTAATTTTCATCCAGTATGATTTTCCACATCTTAAATAACTTTAGCATATCTTCTAGTAATAGTATTCTAGTAAAAAATTTATCCAGGTTTCATTTATCTAGTCTTTTATTTTTCCTTCATTTTGAACTTTATTCTTTTTATAAGTGTATGATTTTGGATGGAATCACACCCATTATTTAAAAAATGTCAGGCTGGGGAAATAGCTCAGTTGGTAGAGTGCTTGTCTCGCAAGCACAAGGCCCTGAGTTCAATCCCCAGTACCGTGAAAAAAAAAAAAAATGTCATCCCCTCTCCTCTGGCCTCAGTCTGTGATGGGAGGTTAGCTCTTCATTGTATCATTGTACACAATGATATATAATGTATCATTTTCTTTTTTGGTTTCAAGATATCTTCTTCATCCTTGGTTTTCCATGGTTTGTCAAGTACCTTGTTGTGGATTATTCTCTTGTTTTAGTGTGCCTATATCTATGTATTTCATCAAATTAAAGAAATTTTTGGTGATTAGCTCTGAATATTTTTTCTCCTGTCTTCTCTTTCTGGGATTGCAATTACATTTTCATTGGACATTTTGATCTTTCTGATAGTTCCTTGAGGTTTTTGTATTTTTTCACTCATTTACCTCTTTGTTCTGAACACCGGATAATTTGTGTTACTTTAACCTCTAATTCACTTATTCCTTTTTCTAATATGTCCATTTTGACATTAGGTGTCTACTTTCAGTCATTTTATTTCATGTGTAAATAGTATCCATTTCTTGAATTTTCATTTTTCACTATTTAATAACTTTTTACTCTCTTGATATATCATATATATTTATTGACAGTATATTTTGTTTTACTTCATAAACTACAGCATTGACGCACTATTTCAAGTCCTTCTGTGGCAGTTCAAAATCTAATTTATCTCATGGTTGGAGACTATTGATTTAATTTTATCTTGTAAAAATGCTTTTTCATAGCTTTTCTTTGTTCAAGTAATTTCAGGTTGCATCTTAGACATTATTTTTGATAAACTGTATGTGTTGCGGAGTTTGTATTTTTTTCTTAAATGAGCATCCATTCTCTTGTTTGCACAGGGAATAATGTTGCCTGGGCTTAACTAGGAAATTTTGAGATATCTATTTATATCTGTTTAGGTACCTGTTTTAGATCTTTCCCTTTTGCTGAGGATCTCTGAGACTATTCTAAGTATATGTGGTTCTAGGCTTATTAAAATGTATTGCACAGAAATGTGGAATTCCTTCTCTGGCTCTTCCCCATATAACTCCCACCATCTCTTCATTGACCATATTGATAAGGCTTCAAATTTTCTGATACTGTGCCAGAGAAAGTTTTCTCTCCTACCAGCACCTCAACTTACATCACTGTGCCACATGGATGATATTTAACCTCAGGCCAAAGTGATGAAAGCTAGGCACTTTAAATTTGACCAGCTCCTCTCCTCCCCTCCATTGAACTTATATTCACATTGAGTTTTGTTCACACAGTGACTATTTCCCTCAAGTACTTGCATTATGCATTGTTTGTAATTCACAAACAGTGGAGGTGTCTTTCAGTAGAAATTTACTTTGTAATTACAGGCAACACAATTTGTTCATAATATTTCTTATTTTAGATGATATGCTTCTTGTTGTTTTCTACCTGTTTGTGGTGACTCTTCATAAGAAAACTGAATTTTATCTTTGCACCATCTTGTTAGCTTTATCTCTTCTGGATCTCTTCTAGTTTTTTAAATATTGTTTTTAATTGTCAATGAATCTTTATTTTCTTATTTATATATGGTGCTGAGAATCGAACCTAGTGCCTCACACATGCTAGACAAGCATACTACCACTAAACCACAACCCCAGCTCTACTTTTCTCTTTTTGATTCAAAGTGACTACTTAAATATTGCCTTGACTTAAATACTGGCTTATTTACACAATGAGTGAAATTTAGCATGTTCATAATCTCTTTGTTTCTCAGCTATGTGTAAGAGGGCAAAAAACTAATGGTAGGGTCTTACAGAGCAAACTCTTCAGTGAATGTCAAATATCATTATCATAAATTACCACCATCATCATTTTGGTTATTCCTGTTCCAATTTAAAAAACATTGGTGATTATTGGGTAGATAGATAGTTGGCAAGTAAGTCACATAGGTCGTAACTATAATTTGGGTTTGTTTACCCAATGCATTTCTGTCCTGCATGTGGTCTGATGTTGATCGACTGTGTAAGTGATTGGGAAGTGCTGACCTACAGGGTTCACTTTAGAGGGCACAGGAGTGAATTGCTGGATAATTGACTTCTCGATGACTAAAATAATAATAATAGATACCAATCATATTTATCCTTCCAGTCACTACTCCCATGGCAATTTTCCTTTCCTTCTATGTTATAGTCAATATCTGATGTCTGGTATATTTCCCTGATAGGTATTTATAGTTTTATAGTGGATTTTTATAGTTCTACACTACATCAAAACACCATTGCTGCTCTCTACTACTACTTGTATGTGTGTATATGTGTGCACTTTTGTGAGTGTTGGGGGTTGGGCTCTGATTGCACTCAATATTCAGGATTTATTTGGTTAATAAATGTTATAACTTGATTGCCCTAGTGCCACTTTTTACATTGTGTCTTTGTTCAAGCTGAGATTAAACTTTCTTAGAATGCTCAACACACATTAATAGGTTTCTCCTGTATAGTGATACTTCATATGGTCTGTATCTGTTCGCCTAGTGAGTTCTGCCATCTTCTAGTTCCTTTTACATTTTGCAGAGCTTTCCAATAAGCCACTTACCCCAGTCTCCTACAAATACCTATTTCCATCTGTGTCTTCCCCAGTATTTTAAATCAAGAAAGAACAGGTCCCTCATCTTATAAAATACTAGTTCACTAGTTCCTACCCAGAACTTGAGCAGAATAGGAACTTAACCAATACATTTTTGAAAGAATGTAAGCTCCTTTAGAAAAGAATTTAAAACTTGTTGAAGTCATAAAGATCTATACACATCCTTAGATATTTCTGTAGGGATTTCCTTATTGTTTAGATCCTAACCTCCTATTAACAAGTTTCTACCATTCCTTTGGAATCTAAACAAAGTCTCTCCTAATACCTGCATCTCAGCTTATACACTCCAACCTTGTCAAGTGTGTGGGTGTAAGTGTAAGCTAACAACTTACTTTCCTTTTTTCCCTCAAGAAAAGGAAAAGCAACTTTCTCTTTTTTATAAGAGAAAATGTCTTTCATTCTTTGTCAGTAAAAATAGGTTTTGGATTGGGGATAGAGCTCAGTTGGTAGAGTACTTGCCTCCTATGCATAAGGCCCTGAGTTCAATCCCCAACACCACAAAAAAAAAAAAAAAGTTCTGATGTAATCAAATGTAGAAAGAAAAGTTAGTTAACATGAAACAAAAATATATTTCTAGGAGAAATATGAATTTATCCATTAGACAATTTTTAAAAGGAATGATTTCCATGATAGTGAAATTATTTTAATATCATATATCTGGGGTGATGATAGCCATGTGATAAAGACCACAAGGGCAAATTCATCATCAGAGAATTACCCTTCCACCAGAAAGGAAACCATATAGGAAAGGAAGCAAAGGGTTTCTCACAATAGTGAGGAACAGACAATGTTAACTTAGTGAAATTTAGATGAAGTAGTGTTTTGTTTGTTTGTTTGTTTGTTTTTCTTTTGCAGGGGTGGGGTCCTGGGGATTGAACTCAGGGGCATTCCACCACTGAGCACCATCCCCAACCCTTCTAAAAATATTTCATTAGAGACAGGGTCTTGCTGAGTTACTTAGAGCGTCACTAAATTGCTGAGGTTGGCTTCTACCTCAGCCTCCTGAGCCACTGGGATTACAGGCGTGCACCACCAGGCCCAGCTAGATGAAGCAGTATTTGGTTAAGCACAAAATAAAGCCAGGGTGTGTGAACAAGGGAAATGATATGCCTGGGATGAGAGTTTACTTTGGAAACTATAACATTAACATAAATATGGAATGACATGACTAAAATATTTAATCTTAAACTCTACTTTTTCTTACTGATGTGATTTCAGCCACTTATCCTGACACTCCATGGTTTTATTATTATGATTTTTTGTTAATCAATAAAAACATTTTTAAAGGTTCAACTGGGAGTGAAATAAACAGTTCTCCAGATGGAATCCTGTCACTATTTTATCCCTAACTCCACAGTTAGATAAACAATTCTGTTTCTACCCCCAAGAAATCCTAAAAATCGCTATTTTAATCTGTTAAGTCAGTAGAAAATTGACATTCAATAGAAGCCCAAGGCTTCTAAACATGTCAAATGCTTCCTAGCTGAAAGAGACTCATTTACTTTTGTAGAAAAGAAGAAGGAACACATGAGAAAGAATGATTAAAAAGTAAAACACTGAGAGCAGCAGAAGAGCAGCAGAAGATAAAGCACTAGGAACCAGGGGAGGGCCATGTTGTACATACTCTAATTTCCTTTCCAAGTGAGGTTGTGACCCTTGTAAGAGCAAGAGGAAAGGAACCACTTCAGTCTTTTCATATTTACTGTGTGCATGGTGTAGTGTTTTAAATATATTTTCAGAACTTTAATATATATATATTTTTTAAAGAGCCATGCTTAATTTCTCTCCTACTTAGGGTTAAATTTACATAGTTACTTTTAAGAAGGATGTGATGAGAAATGATGGAGTATGACTTCTAATAAATGGATATAAAATATATGGGGGTTTCCTGCTTGATCTCTTGAATTATTTATTCTGGGAATAGATGATATCTGTTCTGTGGTTAGGACTCTCAAGCTTGGATTATAAGAGGTCTCTATATTTAACAACTGAAGGCTCTGGCTAAAAGCCAGTAAAGAACTGCAGCTATTTGTCAGTAGTTACCTGAGTCATCTGGAAAGCAGATTTTCCAGTTCCATTGAATATTCAGTTAACTGAAGCCCTGGTCATCTTGACTGCAATCTTATGAGAGATCTTCAGTTAGAATCAACAAGTATTGCCACAATCTACACAGCTGTTAATTCAGAATACCAGCCAGCATCAATGGGGAATTGAGAAAAGACATTCATAGAGAAAAAGCTGGGGTCAAGTAGGTCTCCATCCCCTGATGAGGTATGAATTACTCAGAGTCAGCGCAGCACATTTATTATATAGTTGTTAATATCAAAAGGGTTTTTTGTGAGAAAGTTTCTTCAAAGCAAGCAGGACCAAGGTTGAAGACTAGTGACCCAATAATAATTATCAAGTTGCACTCATAATTTTTACCCCTGTCCTGCGGGAGCGGTAAGAGAGGAATCAAGTTTGGTTCCAACAAGTGGATTTTATTCATGCAATGCACACTCAACATCCCTAATAATATCAAGTCACAAATACATTGAAGATTCACTCCCTTGTTCACCTAGAGTCAATCTCCATGGACTTACTCAATGCAACATCTCTTAGCCAAGAAGTCAGTCAACAAGACCAAGGGGATTCTTCTCAGCTGTAGCCTCTCTCAGCTCCTCGGATGTCTTTGGATGTCCTTGGGTGTCCAATAAGCTGGAGGCTGGGTGGTGGTCATCATCACGGGAGAGGTGGTCAGTCGTCTGGTCTTGGTGACAACAGTCAATCAGCAATCAGCAATAGTGTGGACAGCAGCTGGGGCAGTCAAGAGACAGAGCGATGTGGAGTCCTCTGGTCACAGTGCTGCTGACAGTTTGCTCCAAAAGTCCAGGGGTTTAAGTCGTGATTTTCAGCCCATCATGCTCTGGTCTTCATTGATAAAGACCAGAACACGACTATACTTGGAGCCACCACTCAAATCATAGATCAAGGTTTGTATCGGCATTGTTCAGGAGTGTCATCCTGCCACACAGCAAGTTTGTCACCAGGTGCCTTTTATGATTTTAGTTTTACAAGTCCAGGCAAATACCAAATGCAGCTTATTATTACTGCATAACACACAACTATAGCAATTCCTATTATTTCCTTATCTCATTACATGCCCCCAGGAGCTGGCCTCTGAACTCAGGGTCAAGACTGATAGTCCTGTGGCAAGCACAGAACCTCCTTTGAACAGAGTGTCACCATAGTAACTGGGCAATCTCAACTTGTGCCTTTGCACAACAAGTTCCCAGCAGAGGCCCACTTCTATATCTGGACAATCTCAGAGACTGTGATTCGAATCACTACTCCCAACAAAGTATGCTGGTCATAAATTTTTGTTCCATAAAAACTGTGAGATTATAAAATTTGCGCTTATAAGCTGCTAAATTTGAAAGTGACATTCTGTACAATAATAAATATTAAATACACATGGGATGTATTTTAATTTATTTTCCACTTGCACATGTCTTTATATTTAAAGTTATCACTTGTGTGTACACACAACAGAATTTTTCTGTTTCAACCTTTGCATCAATACATACTGAATGACCTGCTTAGATCAATGACATTTAACATAATGAGCAGTATGCCTAGATTTAGGTGCACTACTTTTTTCTGTATCCCTCCTCTATTTTGTATTTCTTTTCTATTCCTTTCCTACTTCCATTTGAACAATTCTTAGCATTTATTTTCAAAGTATCCACTGATATTTTAGTTATACAACTTTGTACCATTATCCAGTGTTTAACTAGGTAATAAATGTTAATATAAATCATATATAATTTATAGTATATGATATATAATTTATATATTATGTATCTACATTATATACATATATAATCATTCATAATATACATGGAGTTAATATTAACATCAACTAAAAACTGGGAACATTTACGTCATTTTCTTTATTGTCTAATCCACTACTCTTTAAGTTTTCATATGTATTATGTCTACATGGTTCATTAAAAACACCATCCAGTAATATGATTTGGCTTTTCATAGTCATTTCCTATCTCCTTTCTTACATTGAGCCTGTACAGTGGATTTTTATTTCAGGTATTATAATTTTGGTTCTAAAGTTAACATTTTGTTTTTTCCAACATTTCTTTGAGACTCTCCAATGTCTATCTTCTCATTTATTTCAGAAATATTTCCTTGACCTCAATGTGCATATTTATAATAGCTGCTATATAATCTTGGTCTTATCATTTTGACATCTGGTTTTATATTGGATATGATCTGTCAATTACTCTTTCTCCTTATAGGGGTCACACTTTTCTGTTGGATATTTGTGGGATAATTCAGGATTATGTCCTCCAAATTGTGAATCATTTGTTGTGTAGAATCAGTTTCCCATTATAATCTTCTAAAATGTGATGTTTTAATTTTAGCTATGAGACCTTTTAGCTTCAAAACATGAGTGTTTCTTACTTAGGTAGTCATTCAGATTATCAGTGCTATTCTCAAAGCCCTTGACATACTAGTTTGGGTTTGTCCTGTATATTTGCCTCCTAGGGATTTGCATGAATCTTATGTCCTGGTTTCAATTTCAGCTAAATTCTCTGGGCCTTGCTGTTCTGCTTTCAGTCTCTATCAGGGATTATCTTGAGATTTGTAGATTCATATACAAAATTGGAAGACACCATTATTTGTGTTCAGGGATACTCCTGTCATTTGAAAGTTCCAAAAGGTTCCTTTGCCTTTTCTGCTTGATTGGAAAGATGAGGTTTCTAATTGTGTTTCAGTCACCTAAACCATTACAGGCATTGTTTTCCTTTACAACTGGATTCTGGCCTCAGGGTAAAGCCATGAGGGAATAAAACAAATAAGAAACTAAACCTTCTAGTTGCATCTCTAAATTTTGAATTCCCTTCAAATTTTTTATTACTTTTGTTTACTTTTCAAAGTTTTTTCTGTTTCATTTGTTCAAGGAAAAATAAGTGGTGACAGATTATTATCTTTGTCCATGTTAGTGTACAAAAGAATGCTCTGAGAAGACATATGGCAATCAAAATGTGTGAGAAGAGGAATCAAAGCCAGAGTTGTTTCCTGTGGTGATGTACACTTCTCTTTCTTTCAAATTATCTTCAAACAACACACATATTTTGGTAATTGTAACAAATATTGCAACTAACTCATGTCTACAAATTTGAGGAAAAAGAATCTCTATAGTAAAATAGTGTTGTGTTTTGAGGTATAGTTATACCACTTAATTCTCAGAATACTCTTGAAACAGGGCTCCCTTTCATGTAACAGGGGTCCACTATATGATTTAAATACAAACTTTGCTTAATTGCTGGCAGCTTATTTTAAAACCGACATTAAAAAATGTTTTCTCTTCTCCCTCTTCCTCTCCATAACTGTGAAAACAAGACTAACATTCTTTTTGTCCTAAGCAAAGTTTTCTGCCCTTCCATTTACTGCCCACCTTAAAAAAAAAAAAAAAAACTCTAGATATGGAAATGGCAAAATAGCTCTTTTAATGATATATATTAATTAAATCTACAGATAACATCTAGAAAACAGTCCTTGAACTTCCCTTTTTGAAGTCTTCTGTTCCCCTCTGGCAGTTAAAATGGCAGCCACTGTGATGTCAGTCTATTGCTTTTCTTCTTTGCTAGCAAAGCAATACAACTTTTCTCTTTCCTCAAACCTTGTTTTCATTAGTGTATTGACAATGGGGGCAAGGACAAAGCTTTTGGTATTCCTCTCTGATGGTAAATACAAAAGACAGTTACTGAAATTGAGAGCATTCAGTGAATATGCTTATGAAGACATTCAATAAAAAGTTCTATTAGCATATTCTGATCTAAACCACTCCAAAATAACAATGAGTGCATTCCTCCCATTACTTTTAACTGACTTCCCCAAATCCCCAAATCCTGGGCTTGGAATAGTATTTTTAAAGCAGACCGTCATACCAGTATGATGATCAAGCATACTTTGAAATCATGAATATAATTGATGTTTATTTGAATTATTTGCCCAACTCCACTTTTCTGAAAATTCCTTACTTGAGTAGTAAGGATGAACTTGTATCAATCATATACTCGTTATACTACACTTATGGTTATAGTATGTAGGTGCGGAAGTTGGCATCTGATAGATGTTGTTATTCAGTAACTCCTTAGGCTTAAAGGGGAGAGAGAGAGAGAGAGAGAGAGAGAGAGAGAGAGAGAGAAATAACAAACCAGAATCACTAAGGCTGACTCCTGGAATTAGAATTCACATGTACTAAAAATTTTTCATGGTATTGCATAGAAAGGTAACAATGTACCATGGAGCATTGTTTGAAGCCTGATCATAAAAGGTTTTGTGTACTATCATGAGTAGTTTGGAATTTTTCCTGAATCATGTACTTTTCTTATGAGGGACATTTATCATGGGAAGGGTGTTTTTGCACACCTGTGCAAAAATGTTTCAAAGGCATGGGCTGAAAACAGAAACATTCTGTCAGAAACTACTGCAAGCATTCAAGTCTGACTTCAGGAATGCTAACAGAAAAAGGAGGACGTGGTATGGTCATATGATGTGTAGAGAATAAAAATATTGGTGATTTTGGTAACAAATTCAAGGCATACATTCATTCATTTATTCATTTATACTTATTTATACTTATATTAGAACTCAAAGAGACCTTATTTAGTTGATTGACTTAATTAATGAACTATGCACACTGAACACAGGAAAATGGAAGTAATTCCTAATAAAATAAAATAGCAAAATGAAAAACAGACTAGAATATGTTCCTATATATTAGTGAAAGGGCAGTATTCTTTATACTTCATAAATAGATTAGCATTCATAGCAAGAATAGTTTACATTTTTTAAAAAAATGAGTAAAATTGCATCATCTGCCAGTTAGTTTTAAAGAGCTCTAAGAAAACATTGCCCAGCTAAAATATGTAAATAAAACAATTTGCCCATTTTCTCTTCTATTAATTAAAAGGAAATATCTACCTACTTCATTAAACTTGTAAAGGAAGCCAACTATAGACTGTTTATGAAGATTTGGAATGACATATGCTTGGAGAGTATATCCAAAGTATATTATGAATGGAATGAGAAAAGATAACTGAAACATTTAGTAAATATAAAATGCATACTTAAATCACTTTCAGGCAGCCTTGATCCCAAAATGAAAAAAGATAAAAATATTGGCATTTCTCATATTTGTTTTGCAGATCAAATAAGAACATGAATAAAGCTTGTATTCCACACCTGGTTCCTTTTGGCAATGAAATAAAAGGTAGCTATTTTTATTGTTGATGGTTTCATTATTATTATTTGCACATAATCAGGTAGACATTTTCACAATGGTAAGTGATTTCTGGATTTGCTATCATCTGTGTCTTCTTTACGTCAATTTAGCTAAAATTCAATGCAATTCACTAGTTACTGAATGCTTACTATGTTTTGTCCAATTTTCTTGGCAATGGAATTAAAACAAAAAATTAGTACTTGTTCCAAAGTAAGTCATAGACAATTGATAAAGTTAATCCTATGAAACATATTCTTTCACTACAAGATATAAATGCAGTGACAGGTGTGCAAGGCAAGCAGAGAAGAGAGCCACCAAAACAAACTAAATTTGTAAAATGAGGCTTCTTAGATGTAGTGATGCTCATGCTAGGTGATGAAGAGATGAAGACACTTGATCTGGTAGAAGATTCCTTCAAACAAATGGAATAGAAAAATAATCATGGAAGCATAATGGAACATGACACATTAAGAATATGAAAAATCCTGAAATAAGTGTGGAATGGAGTATAGAGTATAGCAGAAGAGAACCAGACCTGATCTCAGGTGTTTCTAAAATGAACTCAGGGTAAGGTGGGGAGCAATAAGGGTTGTAAACCAGGAAAGAAACATGGCTAGATTTAAAATTTATTGGAGAGGGAGAGGCAAGGGAATTTTTTTACACTGTTTTTGTGATTAGAAATATGACCTTAAGAAAGCTACTAAAATAGCCCAGGTCAGACTTCCAAAATACTGGAGGGAGGATCTTGAAAAATGCTTTCCCCAAAAAGCAATTATAGAACTGAAAAAACATTGTAAAAGCTAACTATTTCTAGAAGCTGGACTCTGGAAATTCAATATCATCATATAATACATTGGAAAATTGTTTTATAAAATGATAAAACTATTGAAACTTAATAAAAACAATAGAAATCTATGTCATTTTAGACTGTGGATGCTTTCATCATCTACCCTCCATCTACATAATGTGGTGGTTCAACCAGAGTGGACAGGTTATGAATATGTTTAGTCTAAGTGTTAGACTGATTTGGTAAGGGGCAGAGCTTTGAGTGGAGTTGGGAGGCTGTTGCTGAGGGGTGTTGTTGCAAGATAATCCAGTAATATAGCAAACTATCCAGAAAGACCAACATCACAGCAAAATGCTCTCTCTCAACAACTCTATTTTACATTGTACTAAAAGTTTTAGCCTGGGATGGTGTAAAGGCACCCAAACAGATATGAAAATAAATGTATGTATGTTTATTTGTGTATACATACATGTGTACGTATGGATATGAGCAAAAATTGTTCCAAAAGTGAAATAAGCAAGAATGACAGTGGAAAACTCCAAACTCCACCCCTCTGTAAGAGCGAAAATAAATAAAACAACAACTTCCCCTCCAAAGGCAAAAACATTCAGAATCAACATTTCTCAAGCTCAGACAATGCAACAATGGTTTACCATCATTTGTGGAAAAAATTAGAAGCTAAGGATTAATAAGATCAGTAAATTTGAGTCAATTTAACTTACTAAAGTCTATCTTCTGCTTTCCATCTCAGAAATTCCATGTACTGGTACCTAGTATGGGAAGGAGAAAATCAGATATGATTAAC
The DNA here is from genome assembly GCF_902686445.1 of Sciurus carolinensis. Classification (NCBI taxonomy): domain Eukaryota; kingdom Metazoa; phylum Chordata; class Mammalia; order Rodentia; family Sciuridae; genus Sciurus; species Sciurus carolinensis. Next base: position 124,370,099 of record NC_062232.1, on the reverse strand, counting down.
ACAGAATTTTAATTAATTATTTCCTTAAACTTCTCTGGTGACTTCCAGGAAGAACTATTTTAAGAAGTTTGTCTTTTATTTCAACTAACTGGAGACTGGTTTAGTGCTAAAGTTGCTTCTCAGAGGCATTTGTCAAAAATCTTCTTGTTGCCAAAGGTGATTAATAGCAGTTGGGGTAAAGAATACACTGAATTAAAAAATAAACTTGGGAGGAAAGGGTGGGGAATAAGATACCCCAATGGTTTGGAAAATATCATTTATGTTTCTAAAAATCTAGATGCCCATATACATGCTGAGAGCCATACATATATTCAAGAAATACCTGAGAAGTACCTAAGCTTTCAACTACTGTTGACCTTGAAGCACGATGGACTCCAAAATTGAAAACTAGGGCAGAATTGTAGACTGCCTAGCTATTATTTTTTCAGTACTGGGGATTGAATCCAGGGCCTTGCACATGCTAGGTCTAACAGTGAGCTGCATCCTCAGCCATGCCTGCCTATTTTCTAAAGGCATGCCCCAACAGACATGGAGTGTCTTCAGTGAGTTTTGCAGTATTTTTTTCTTTCTTTGCCTGGTTTCTTACCTAGAACATTGTATCCCATGCTCACCTATGTTGTCAAAAATGGTAGGATTTCATACTCTTTTAAGGTTGAGTAGTATTCCATTGTGTATACATATCACCATTTCTTTTTCCATTCATACACTGATGGACACTTAGATTGATGTCACACCATAGCTAATCAGGGCTGCTATAATTGTATCTCTTCAGCATCATAATTTCAGTTTTGGGGGTAGATACCCAGAATTTGAATTGCTAGATAATATGGCAAGTCTATTATATTTTTTGAGGAACTTCCATGTTGTTTTCCATAATGGCTGTCCTGATTTTGATTCCTACCTATAGTGTGCAAGGTTTCCCTTTTCTCCACATATTTACCAGCACTTGTTATCCTTTGTCTTTTTAATAATAGCCAATCGAATATGTGTGAGATCAGATCTTATTGCAGTTTTTATTTGCATTCCCTTGATCATTCACGATATTGAAAATTTTTTATAAACCTGTCAGTCACACAAGTGATCATTTTAATTGATGTAGGGAAAAGAGCACTTGATAGAATCCAATAACATTTCACGATTTACAAGTAATACTCAACATAAAAGAAACAGAAGTGAACTTCCAAAAGCATGAAAAAGGGAACATATGAAAAGCATCCTAACATCATACACTATAACTTATAATTGCATACTGAAATAAGTAATAATATTACTGGTTATGGAACCATAAAAACAAACAAAAATTCATGGTAAGAAAAGCAAAATGAAAAAAACATTTTATTTCTCCTTACTTGGGCTCTCATCTTTACAGATTCAGTTCAGGCCTTTTTAGGCCCCTACCTAGTGAGTGACTTCATTTAGTTGTAAATAGACACTATACTTTTATTTTATCTATTTATTTATTTTTATGTAATGCCAAGGATCAAATCCAGTGCCTCACATGTGACACTATACCTTTATTTTATCTATTTATTTATTTTTATGTAATGCTGAGGATCAAACCCAGTGCCTCACATGTGCTAGGCAAGCTCTCTACTACTGAGCCACAACCCCAGTCCTGGTGATTGACTTTTAATGTGTCCCCATTCCTACAGAAGGCAAAACACCTCTAAAATGTAGATTTGGTTTGAAGACCACCCATCAACCTGACAAAACCTTTCTCAGAATTGTACCAAAATCTGAATCTCTTCCTTTCCTTCCTCACAGAAATCAGAGCTGATTTGTAACCGAAGTTGTTTTGCCTATGCCTGTTTATTTCCCCCAGTAGATTTCCTGCATATTTCGAAATTTTGGTGTCTGCTTTCCAGATGACCTAATATATGATATGTGATACAATTACACAATGCACATACTTTTATAACACTTGTCATACTATGTGCTAAATATGATTTATTTATCCTTTCTTCTAGAATTTTGCAGCCTTGGTGTAAGAAGTCACTGCTTTCTTTCACATCTGTGTCATCTATAGAACTCAGTATATTGCCTAGAACAAGAGGCCAGAGTTCGTTATTTTCTGTCCTTATACCTGAAGGAAATGGTATTTAGATAAGAATGGTCTGACTGTGGGTGAGGGTGACATGCACTAAAGAGAAGATGCTATGAATGTGTTAAAGGTATATGAAGATATTAATCAAATTGACTAATTCAGATCTGGAATAACTGGATATCCTGGGCTGTTTAAGTATCCTGACCTGCCTTGTTCATTTATTCCAGTGTACTGTACAAATATCCTTCTGTGGGTACCATGATCTGAAAACAGTTTAGGAATTCTGGTACAGAAAATGATCTTTACTGGTTCCAGAAACTCTGTGTCAGAAGTCATTTCCATAATTTGAAAAAAATAAATTATAGTGGTTTTTGATGTGTTCATCCCTCTGACAGTGGAAATCACTGACTTTACACATTGTAGGAGTTCACTAATCATTTAATGAATGAAATATGAGTTTCAATCTGCACAAAAATAATTTTAAATTGCAATATGTATATGCAAGCACACAGTGAACCTAAGCAGCATTTTCTAAACTGAAAATTGAAAATGGAATGTAAAAAATATTAGGATGAAAATGAGCTTTCTACTTTTAGAGGAACTTTTTGACTTCCTATTATCAAGTTATCATCAATTAATTGACTTTGCCTTTAGACAGAATTTTCTGCTAACCGCGTTATTTCCACAAAGATCAAAGTTCTAAATAAGGAGTAAAGTCTTAAAGTTATATGTATATGAAGAAAAAATATATCTGGATAAATCTATTTGCTTGAATAATCCATAATGTTGAATTGGCAAATAAGATTCTTGGGTGAGAAATTATTAGGCTGCTTTTTAAATTTTTTAATATGTTGAACCTGCATTCTATGTAGAATCATGAAGCTTGAAAGAGCCTCAGAGATCATCTAGTCTCACTCTTTCACTTTATATAGAAAGAAATCAAGACTCTGAGAGGGAAAATGGGAAAGATGACACAGTGAAATAGGGACAGGGACAGGAATGGAGCTCGAATTTCCTGAATCTTAGTCTACTATTTGATCCTGTTCTCTCAGCATTATTGCTCTAGAAACCATTGGTATTTAAGGTCATTGATAAAATATTTCAAACAGGAGATGTATGAGTTTCAGGAAACCAAATCAGTGGGACAAGTAGACATTAATCTGAGTACTGGTGGAGGAACCAAAATCTGATGAAGGAGCAAAAGGAATATTTTGCCTCTTTCACACTTGACACAAGAATTACATACTAATATTTTTAAGGGTATATTTCACATAAAATAAATTCACACATTTTGGTATATATTACAGAACATTTTACAAATACATAGAGTTCTATAATTATAATCATACTCAGGGTACAAAAGAGTTCAATCATCTCAAAAAATTACCCATTACCATTGGTAATAAATATCTTCAATCAGATCCATTGCCCTGAAAGCTACAGTTTGTTTTCTATCCTATATTTCATCTTTCTGAAAGTATCTCCATTTTGGTCTGGTTCCTTGACTTAGTTAATGCCATTCACAGTCACCCAGATCCTTTAAAGTACCAGTGGTACATATATTTTTGTGACTGAGAAAATTTCAAAGTATCTGTTTATAAGAATTTGTTTATAAATTCTCTAAGTTAGGAATACTTAGGATATTTCCAGTTTGTTATATTACAAATAAAGCAATGAACACCCATGTACAAGTCTTTGGATTACATGTTTTAATTTTTCTTGAATAAATATCTAGAAACAGGATGCCTGAGACATATGTAAAGCATATGCTTAAATTAACTACAAAACAAACTACCAAACTATTTTCATTTTACCATCTTATAATCCTGCCAGCAACATATGAGCTTGCAGACAGTAGACTGTGAGACTTTTCAGCCTCAATGATGGCATAAACCAATTTTTTGTATGTTGAAGTATGTGGATGAGGATGAAACCCAGAGCTTCACAAATAAGCAAGCAATTTAACCCTTAGCTATACCCTCAGCCCCATGAATCAATTTCTGATAATAAATTTATACCAATTATAGACTAGATAGATGCATACATATATGCACATACTGACAAATATACTCTATGTTCTGTGTCTCTGGAGAATCATATCATGACTAATATGTTATATATGCATTGACTTGTTTTTAATTTTGATTCTATGCTATTGGTCTGTCTTAAAACAATATTTTCCAATACTATTACTCTCTTTCAATTAGTATAGCTATATAATATCTTAAAATTGTATCATGTATGTATTCTATCTTTGTTCCTTTTGAAAGTCATTTGGCTGTTCTATGTCCTTTTTGGATCCATGTGATTTTTAAAAACTACTTGCCGATTCTAAAATATGCCGGTCAGGACTTTAATTGGGGAATATATGTAAGGGAATTAGAAACACTAAAATATTGAGCACTCTGATCCATGAATACAGTATAACTCATTTCATTTAGATTTTTCATAAATGTTATCAGCAATGTTTTGTAGTCTTCAGCATGAAATTAGTACACATTATTTTGTCAGATCTATTTCTGTTTCATTTTGATGCTGCTATAATGTTATTTTCATATCTCAATTCCCAATGATTTGTTGCTAGTATATAGTAACAGAAGTTACTTTTCCATATTTACTTTGTATTCTGAAAACTTGTTAAAACTATTTATTAGTTGTAGATGTTTTTGAAGATCCTTAAAATTTACCAAGACAGTCATATTGTCTACAAATAGAGACAACTTTATTTATTCTTTTCCAAACAGTGTGCCTTTAAAAAAATTTATTGCTTGAATTTTCTGACTAAAATATTCTACAACAATGTTATCAAAAGAAGAAATAGAAATGGCCAACACGTATATGAAAAAGTGTTAAACATCCCTAGCAATTATGGAATGCAAATCAAAACTACACTGAGAATTCATCTCACTTCAGGTAGAATGGCAGTCATCAAGAATAAAAATAAATACTGCTGAGGATATGGGGGGAAATGTACCTGCATACATTGATGTTGGGATTATAAACTTGTACAACTACTTTGGAAAGCAGTATGGAGATTCATCAAAAGACTAGGAATGAAACCACCATATGACTCAGATATACCACTTCTTGGATTTTTACACAAAAGAACTAAAATCACTCAGCAATTTAGTGAGTCCCTGAGCAACTTAGAAAAATCCTGTCTCAAAATAAAAAATAAAAAGGACTGGGGATGTGGCTCAGTGGTTAAATGCCCCTGGATTCAAGATAAATCCTGGTAATCCTGGTTACCAAGACAGTTTAAAAAAGAAAAAGAAAAAAAAAAGAACTAAAGTCAACATACTGTAGTGATACAGGCACATCAATGTTTATAGCAGTGTAATTCACAAGAGTATAGTTCCCAAATCAGACCAGGTGTCCATCAACAGATGAATGGATAAAGAAAATAAAGCCTATATACACAATGCAGTTTTCATTCAGCCATGAAGAAGATTGCAATTATGTCATTTTCTGTAAAATGGATGGAACTATTGAGCATTATGCTAAGTGAAATAAAACAGATTCAGAAAGTCAAGGATCAAATGATTTCTGTAATATGTAGAAGTTAGAGCAAAATAAGGGAAGAAGGGGGTGTTTCATGAAAATAGAAAGGAGATCAGTGGAGCAGATGAAAGGAATTTAGTAAGAAGGAGGAGGGATGGGAAAAAGGAGAAACTATAGAATAAAATTGACCAAATAATGCTATTATACATATATGAATATACCACAGTGAATTTTGCCTTTATGTATATTTATAAAGAATCAGTGTAAAAATCAATAACTAAGTACAAAGAAGACAAATAGAGTAGATTGTCTTGAGTAAAGTACCTTGTCTTGTCTAAATCTTAGGGAACACATTATTCTCATTTTTAAGTACTATGCTTACTGTGGGTTTTTCATTCTTATCCTTACGCTGGGTTAAAAAACTGGTCTATTCCTAGTTTCCTAAGATTTTTAAAGGAATGGTTGTTGAATTTTTAAAAATATTTTTTCTGTATATATCAACATGATCATAAGATGTTTTCAAAAACAAGTTGTTAATATTATATCACATTGAAAGATTTTCAAATGTTTAACCAACTCTACATTCCTGGACAAACCCTAATTGATCATCCTTTCTATTCATTGAAAAAAATCTGTCTGTCGTTCTTGATGGCTTTTACTGCTAAGCAAAAGCAGTAAAGTACAATTCTTTCCTTTACTATTCATCCAATCAATTGTATTTGTCATCACAAACTCTGTGCTTTTCATCTCTATACAAATATACTGGACTTTTTAAAATGTCTTTTGTGTGTCTACTAAATCATATGAACACATAGAAAAAAATTAGAATAGTTTTTTCAGTGCCTTTATCTGATAATTCCACAAATATATCAATTTGGAATTATTCTCAATTTCATAGGGAAGTTTTAATTTGTAATTTAATTACATCATAGAAGTTAAATATATTTTAATATGTCTAAACGCTGATTCTATATCTTTCTTAGTTTGATTGGATAGCTCATGACTTTTTTCTCATTTTTTATCAGTTCTTTAACCATAAATTTTTGAGTCATTTTATAATGCAGATATTGATACTTCCAGTTACCTTGATGAGTCTTGCTTCCTCAGATGTTGAAGTATAACACCAGAGAAGCACACTGAGGCAAGAGTAGAGTAGAAAGTAAGAAGCTCTATTAAAGAAAAGGAGAACAGACTTCTCCTGGGTAGAAGAAGGGGACCCAAAGGCAGAATTTTCTGGGATAAGCAAATCTTGCCCTTTTTATAGGTTTTGTTCTCTCCCTTCCTTCCCCCTTATCTCTTTCCTTCCTGCCTGCCTGATTAGGCCAAGGAGATGCAGGTGAGACGGCAAAAAGGTGAGAAGCAGATGGGCAGGGGGAAGGGCCAAATGGAGTGATTTAGGCAGGTAGGGGCCCAGGGGGCATTAATTAGCAACTCCTCGCCTGCCTTTTGAAAAGGATGCTAAGAGCAGGTAAATTTGGTAATTCAATGGGCTCCAGAGGTCTTTGACATTCCATTCACCCAGGGGTGGTCTCCAAGTTTCCAGATGCAGATGGTTTCCATTTTCTCAATTTGATCCAATTCCCTTCAATATGATCCCTATATCAGAGGTCTATGTCTGATATATTTTTCAGGTTTATCAGTAGTCTTTGATTTAGTTTATGGCATGTTATGTTCTATTATCCTGATTCCTTTTGTAAAAAACATTTAAGCAGTATAATATGTCTTGTGTGAATAAGTAACCAGTAGACACCAGGAAGCAAATACTCCACAGAACACACATTGGTAGATCTGCTAAGTCAAAAGTTTGTGTTCCCAGATGAGGACCCCAAATTGACTGAATCTGCTAGTTTATTGGGAACATAAGATATATGGCTCTCCCTACTACTCTATTCCTCCAGGTTCATAAAACTGAGGGAGAAACCTGTACTTTAGTATCTGTCTAGACAGCAAATTATAATACAGCATCTCCTTCTAGAAACTAATTGCATGTCATATCTATTCATATAAACAAATTTATCAGTGTCCCAGTTGTGAGGTAAGCACTACTGATCCAAGAGACATTTAGAAAAAGAATCAAGATAGGATGCTATAATTGCCAGCAGTAAAACAAGGTAAGAATGTCTGGTGAGTGAGGATACAGCAGGAGAGGAGCTTATAGCATAAAGCACAGAAAACTTTGAATAAGTCAACCTCCTCCCTGAAGTATTTATCAGTCTTAGGTTGTAATTTCCTGCATGCAAATACCCAGCACTACTACATACATGTGAATAATTGCCTCATTTCTCATATACTAGTAATCTTGAGACTGGCTACTCTCCCCACTAAGATGAACATGACCCTTTGATATAAAACAGGAATCATATGCTCAATAATGTAAGTTTATTCAGTGATTATAAGTTTGAAAATTGAAAACTGAAGAGAGTTATGTGGACACTGGGGAAAGGATGAAGATAGGAATGTTGTTTGGAAATATGTAAGAAGTGAATGAACTTTAAGAGAAATAGGAAACTGATGTGAGGAACAGGGATGATCCACTTCACAGAGACTTAAATATGGCAACATTAACTTGGAGGATTAGGGGCCAAAATGTTCATTAAACTAGTGACTGAGGTAGCTATAGAGAAAAGCTTTGAAGAATCACCCTCATCCTGCCATGTGCATTACCAGAATTCAACTTGGGATGAGGACAGTCAGCAGATGGTTTTGATAAATCTCTCCATAAAATGATAAAGAAAACTTCCCTTCCCCCAACCAGAGCATCCTGTTTTCCCTGGCACTGCAGCAACACCACAATGAATGTATCAGAAATAGTGCTTTGTAATGTCTATGACACCCTACTTTGATCATTGGCTGGAGGAGAGTAAGTTTTCACCATACAAATCTAAAGGATGTGACTACTATTCAGAAGAGGGATACATGTAGAGACATTAGAGGTTAGGAGGTCTAGAATAGACTGCTACTTGTTTTCAGTGTGACTAAGGTGACCAGAAAACCAGAGAAGCCTAGCACAGATATGGGACGACCAGCTCCAAGCAATAAAGGAATAAAGATGAAGACCATCTGTAAACATAAGTTAGAATAATATGCCAAGATCAACTGACCTTACTCCTTGTCTTCTTCTTCTTCATATGTTTTTCCTAAGATTCCTACTCTCTCCTTACCTGGCATGAATCCTTTCCTTGACCTGCATAACTTCTCTTTTTAATGTTATTAGAGTGTTAGAGTTGTACATAAAAATGTGGTTCATTCTTATGAGGTCACTTTGTCTCTATATACCCATCTTCTTCCACCAAACCTACATCCTTTTGGGACTACTCTTTCCTATCAGCGATAGACGATATCAATGAAAACAGCCCTTAAGGGGATTCTAGCAAAAAAGACCTCTGTAACAACTAACATTATTTCAGGAAAGCCAAAATCTCAAGGGATCCATGATATTTCTCCATTACTGTATACTGAATGAGAAACAATCAAAATTAGCTCAGGATCAAGAGATCCAAGAGAACCCCACTACTTCAAGTGGAGCTAGTAATTACACAGCTAGGGCCACAGACCTCAAAAATAACTATCTGAAGAGACCTGAAATTATCATAATGTAGAGACTTTTGGGGGGGGTAGGTACCAGTGATTGAACTCAGGGGCACTTGACCGCTGAGCCACATCCCCAGCCCTTTTTTGTATTTTATTTAGAGACAGGGTTTTGTTGAGTTGCTTAGTGCCTCATGTTTGCTGAGGCTGGTTTTGAATTCGCTATCCTCTTGCCTCAGCCTCCTGAGACCCTGGGGTTACAGGCGTGCGCGAGCACCATTGGTGAGACTGATTATTTTTGTAACAATAGAATACATAAATTTGATGATTAAAATTAGATGAATTAGTTGTGAAAAATCTGCTTCCAAGAGATATATGTATGTCTTTTATTAAACTTGTTCTTTTTAGATATATATGACTGTAGAGTGTATTTTGACCTGTTATACATGTATGGAGCATAACTTATTCTAATTAGGATTCCATTCTTGTGGTTGTACATGATGTGGAGTTTCACTGGTCATGTATTAATATATGAGCATCTTTTTGAGTTCTTTGATGTGGAAAAGGAAGTAAAGAATGGAACAGGCAGGGTATTAGTTATTTTTCTGTGGCTATAAGGAAATATAATTTAAAGGAGGAAAGATTTAATTTTGCTCATGGTTTCAGAGGTTTCAACCCATGGACAGCCCATTCTGTTGTTTCTGGGCAGTACCTCATGGCAGGGAGGGTGTTGTGAATCAAAGCTGTCACCTCATGACAGCCAGTAAGCAAAGAGTATAAAAGGAAGGGGCTGGGATCAGATATAGTCCCCAAGGAAATACCCTGAGGATGTATACCCTTGAAATACATCCCACCTTCTGTTTTCCACCACTTCCTAATAATCCACCAATTTATATATCCCTTTATGGATTAATCATCTATATACCCATCTTCTTTATTTTATTTTATTTTATTTTTTATTGTAAACAAATGGGATACATCTTGTTTCTCTGTTTGTACATGGCGTAAAGGCATACCATTTGTGTAATCATAAATTTACATAGGGTAATGTTGTTTGATTCATTCTGTTATTTTTTTCCCCTTCCCCCCCACCCCTCCCACCCCTCTTTTCCCTCTATACAGTCCTTCCTTCCTCCATTCTTGCCCCCCTCCCTAACCCTAACTCTAACCCTAAAACTAACCCCTCCCACCCCCCATTATGTGTCATCATCCACTTATTAGCGATATCATTCGTCCTTTGTTTTTTTGAGATTGGCTTATCTCACTTAGCATGATATTCTCCAATTTCATCCATTTGCCTGCAAATGCCATCATTTTATCATTCTTTATGGCTGAGTAATATTCCATTGTATATATATACCACATTTTCTTTATCCATTCATCAATTGAAGGACATCAAGGTTGGTTCCACAATCTGGCTATTGTGAACTGAGCAGCTATGAACATTGATGTGGCTGTGTCTCTGTAATATGCTGATTTTAAGTCCTTTGGGTATAGGCCAAGGAGTGGGATAGCTGGGTCAAATGGTGGTTCCATTCCAAGTTTTCTAAGGAGTCTCCCACACTGCTTTCCAGAGTGACTGCACTAATTTGCAGCCCCACCAGCAATGTAAGAGTGTACCTTTCTCCCCACATCCTCGCCAACACCAGTTGTTGCTTGTATTCTTGATAATCGCCATTCTAATTGGGGTGAGATGAAATCTTAGGGTGGTTTTGATTTGCATTTCTCTTATTACTAGAGATGTTGAACAATTTTCCATATGTTTGTTGATTGCTTGTAGATCTTCTTCTGTGAAGTGTCTATTCATTTCCTTAGCCCATTTGTCGATTGGATTATTTGTATTCTTGGTGTAGAGTTTTTTTGAGTTCTTTATAGATTCTGGAGATTAGTGCTCTATCTGAAGTATGTCTGGCAAAGATTTTCTCCCACTCTGTAGGCTCTCTCTTCACATTGCTGATAGTTTCCTTTGCTGAGAGAAAACTTTTTAGTTTGAATCTATCCCAGTTATTAATTCTTGCTTTTATTTCTTGTGCTTTGGGAGTCCTGTTGAGGAAGTCTGGTCCTAAGCTGACATGTGGAAGCTCTGGACCTACTTTTTCTTCTATAAGATGCAAGGTCTCTGGTCTGATTCTGAGATCCATAATCCATTTTGAGTTTAGTTTCGTGCATGGTGAGAGATATGGGTTTAGTTTCATTCTGTTGCATATGGATTTCCAATTCTCCCAGCACCATTTGTTGAAGAGGCGATCTTTTCTCCATTGCATATTTTTGGCCCCTTTGTCTAGTATGAGAAAATTGTATTTATTTGGGTTTGTGTCCGTGTCCTCTATTCTGTACCATTGATCCACCTTTCTATTTTGGTACCAATACCATGCCGTTTTTGTTACTATTGCTTTGTAGTAGAGTTGAAGATCTGGTATTGCGATATCCCCTGCTTCACTCTTTCTGCCAAGGATTGCTTTAGCTATTCTGGGTTTTTTATTCTTCCAGATGAATTTCATAATTGCTTGCTCTATTTCTGTAAGGTACATCATTGGGATTTTAATTGGAATTGCATTCAATCTGTATAGCACTTTTGGTAGTATGGCCATTTTGACAATATTAATTCTACCTATCCAGGAACATGGGAGATCTTTCCATCTTCTAAGGTTTTCTTTAATTTCTTTCTTTAGTGTTCTCTAGTTCTCATTGTAGAGGTCTTTCACCTCTTTTGTGAGATTGATTCCCAAGTATTTTATTTTTTTCGAAGCTATTGTGAATGGGGTAGTTTTCCTAATTTCTCTTTCTGAAGATTCATGGCTTATGTATAAAAATGCCTTCGATTTATGTTCATTGATCTTATATCCCGCTACTTTACTGAATTCACTTATGAGATCTAAAAGTTTTCTGGTGGAATTTCCTGGTTCCTCTAAGTATACAATCACATCATCAGCAAATAGGGATAGTTTGAGTTCTTCTTTTCCTATTCGTATCCCTTTAATTTCTTTGGTCTGTCTAATTGCTCTGGCTAGAGTTTCAAGGATGATATTGAATAGAAGTGGTGAAAGAGGGCATCCCTGCCTTGTTCCAGTTTTTAGGGGGAATGCTTTCAGTTTTTCACCATTTAGAATGATATTAGCCATGGGCTTAGCATAGATGGCCTTTACAATGTTAAGGAATGTTCCCACTATCCCTATTTTTTCTAGTGTTTTGAGCATGAAGGGGTGCTGTATTTTATCAAATGCTTTTTCTGCATCTATTGAAATAATCATGTGATTCTTGACTTTAAGTCTATTGATATGGTGAATGACATTTATTGATTTCCTGATGTTGAACCAACCTTGCATCCCTGGGATGAAACCCACTTGATCATGGTGCACTATCTTTTTAATATGTTTTTGTATGCGATTTGCTAAAATTTTGTTGAGAATTTTTGCATCTATGTTCATTAAGGATATTGGTCTGAAATTTTCTTTCCTCGATGTGTCTCTGTCTGGTTTAGGTATCAGGGTGATATTGGCTTCATAGAATGAGTTTGGGAGGGTTCCCTCCTCTTCTATTTTATGGAATACTTTGAGAAGTATTGGAATGAGCTCTTCTTTAAAGGTTTTGTAGAACTCGGCTGAGAACCCATCTGGTCCTGGACTTTTCTTTGTTGGTAGGCTATTGATGACTTCTTCTATTTCATTACTTGAAATTGGTCTATTTAAATTGTGTATGTCCTCCTCGTTCAGTTTAGGCAATTCATGTGTCTCTAGAAACCTGTTGATGTCTTCAAAATTTTCTATTTTGTTGGAGTATAGATTTTCAAAATAGCTTCTAATTATGTTTTGTATTTCAGTCGTGTCTGTTGTGATATTTCCTTGTTCATTCCGAATTTTAGTGATTTGGGTTTTCTCTCGTCTTTTCTTTGTTAGTGTGGCTAAAGGTTTATCAATTTTGTTTATTTTTTCCAAGAACCAACTATTTATCTTGTCAATTTTTTGTATTGTTTCTTTTGTTTCAATTTCGTTGATTTCAGCTCTGAGTTTAACTATTTCCTGTCTTCTACTACTTTTGGTGCTGGTCTGTTCTTTTTCTAGGGCTTTGAGCTGTAGTGTTAGGTCGTTTATTTGTTGAGTTTTACTTCTTTTATTAAATGCGCTCCATGAAATAAATCTTCCTCTAAGTACTGCTTTCATAGTGTCCCAGAGATTTTGATATGATGTTTCTTTGTTCTCGTTTTCCTCTAAGAATTTTTTAATTTCCTTCCTAATATCTTCTGTTATCCATTCATCATATAGTAGCATATTGTTTAATCTCCAGGTGTTGGAATAGTTCCTGTTTTTTACTCTTTCATTAATTTGTAACTTCAATCCATTATGATCTGATAGAATACAAGGTAGTGTCTCTATCTTCTTGTATTTGCTGACATTAGCTTTGTGGCATAATATATGGTCTATTTTAGAGAAGGATCCATGTGCTGCTGAGAAGAAAGTGTATTCGCTCTTGGTTGGATGGTATATTCTATAAATGTCTGTTAAGTCTAAATTATTGATTGTGTTATTGAGATCTATGGTTTCTTTGTTCAATTTTTGTTTGGAAGATCTGTCCAGTGGTGAGAGCGGCGTGTTAAAATCACCTAGTATTATTGTGTTATGGTCTATTTGGTTTCTAAAATTGAGAAGGATTTGTTTAACATACATGGATGAGCCACTGTTTGGGGCATAGATGTTTATGATTGTTATATTTTGCTGATTTATGCTTCCCTTAAGCAGTATGAAATGTCCTTCTTTATCCCTGCTGACTAACATTGGCTTGAAGTCCACATTATCTGCAATGAGGATGGATACTCCAGCTTTTCTACTGAGTCCATGTGCATGGTATGTTTTTCCCCATCCTTTCATCTTTAGTCTATGGGTATCTCTTTCTATGAGGTGAGTCTCTTGCAGGCAACATATTGTTGGATCTTTCTTTTTAATCCAATCTGCCAGTCTATGTCTTTTGATTGATGAATTCAGGCCATTAACATTCAGGGTTATTATTGAGATATGATTTGTATTCCCGGTCATTTGGTTCATATTTAAAATTTTATTTATTTATTTATTTATTTTTTGACACATCTTGGTTCCTCCTTTATTTGACAGTTCCTTTAGGATAATTCCTCCCTTTGCTGATATGCTTCTTTGTTTTTTATCTCTTCCTCATGAAATATTTTGCTGAGAATGTTCTGTAATGCTGGCTTTCTTTTTGTAAATTCTTTTAGCTTTTGTTTATCATGGAATGATTTTATTTCATCGTCAAATTTGAAGGTAAGTTTTGCTGGGTATAAGATTCTTGGTTGGCATCCATTTTCTTTCAGAGCTTGAAAAATGTTGTTCCAGGCCCTTCTAGCTTTTAGGGTCTGGATTGAAAAATCTGCTGATATCTGTATTGGCTTCCCCCTGAATGTAATTTGGTTCTTTTCTCTCACAGCCTTTAAAATTCTGTCTTTATTTTGTATGTTAGGTATTTTCATAATAATGTGCCTTGGTGTGGGTCTGTTGTAATTTTGTGTATTTGGAGTCCTATAAGCCTCTTGAACTTGATTTTCCGTTTCATTCTTCAGATTTGGGTATTATTTCATTGAATAGATTATTCATTCCTTTGGATTGTTTCTCTAAGCCTTCCTCAATCCGAATAATTCTCAAATGTGGCCTTTTCATGTTATTCCATAGTTTTTGGAGATTCTGTTCACGATTTCTTACCATCTTCTCTGTTTGTTCAACTTTGCTTTCGAGGTTAAATATTTTGTCTTCAATATCTGAAGTTCTGTCTTCCAGCTGTTCTATCCTATTGGTTATGCTTTCTATGGAGTTCTTAATTTGGTTTATTGTTTCCTTCATTTCAAGGATTTCTGTTTGGTTTTTTTTCAATATCTCTAACTCTTTATTGAAATGATCTTTTGCTTCCTGAATTTGCTCTTTTAACTGTCGATTGGTGCTATCATTCAATGCCTGCATTTGCTCTTTCATCTCATCATTCAATGCCTGCATTTGCTCTTTCATCTCATCGTTTGCTTCCCTAATCATTTTAATTATGTACATTCTGAACTCCCTTTCTGTCATTTCTTCTGCCATGCTGTCATTGGATTTTATTGATGTAACATCTAGATTTGTTTGGGGCATTTTCTTCCCTTGTTTTCTCATATTGTTCAGGAATCAGTGGGTCATTAAGATATTGCAGATTTCCTCTATTGACTTATAATGTCCCTGAAGATTGCTAGTATATCCCCTCTTATCCTTCAGTAGCCTGAAATCTTGGAGGAAGTTGATAATGCGGAGCTCCACGAAGAAGCTGCCTCTCTAGGGGTGGTGACCCTCAGGTGGGGTATATTCCCTGCTAGTGGGCAGAGGTGCCTCCACTTGTTGACCAATGGTCATCCAAAGTGGAACTAGGCTGCGGGCTGAGGCAAGTCCTGTTTGTGCCTGTGTCTCTGGTTTTACCGTCCCTGTGGGAAAACCTCACCCGGTAGGGAAGACTCACTCGGTGGGGACGTCTCGCTGGTCAGTTGCCCTCCTAGAGGTTCCCCTCAATCTACAACTACCACCTGGGCTGGGCTGTCTTCCTCTGCAATGATCCCAGGGGCCCGGCCCTACCTCCTGGGCCTGGGAGCCTCACCCTTCGCAGGCGAGTCTCCTTAGGCTGCCTCTCCCAGAGACTCTGCCCGCAGCCCTGGAAACTTCGCTCCGCCCCTAGGCGTGTCTCTGTGCGGCTCTTCCAGCAAGAAGCCACCTAGCTCCTGGGACCCTGCTCTGCACCTAATCGCCTGGCTATGTGGCCCCTCCTCTGAGCCGCCACCTGGAGCCCCATACAATAGCTCCAAGACCCAGAGACCCACCACACACCTCCTCCTCCGGACAGCGGCCGGGTTTCCGACGCAGTCACTAGGAGTCCAAGCAACTCACTTCACGTCTCCTCCTCCCGCCAACCGCCCGTAGCCCTAGGCAGTCACTCCAAGTTCAAGTGACCCGCCCTGTTCCTCCTCCTCCTCCTCGGGGTAGCCCCCCCCGTGTTCAGGAGTGGTGGCTCCAAGACCAAGTGACCCACCACGCTCCTCCTTCAGGCAGGCCACCGGTGTTCAGGAGTGGTCGCTTTGAGTGCAAACAACTCACCACTTGCCTCCTCCTCCGGCAACCGCCTGTAGCTCTGATGCAATCACTCCTAGACCAAGCAACCCGCCGCGCTCCTCCTCTTCCTCCGGGCAACCCCCCGGTGTTCAGAAGCGGTCGTTCTGGGTCTAAACAGCTCGCCACGCTGCTCCTCCTCAGGCAGCTGCCTGGAGCCCCAGTGGTTGCTCCGAGTCCAAGCCTATATCCATCTTCTTCCACCATGGGCTAAAAGCCCCATGAATCAATCACTTCCCAAAAGCCCCACCTTAAAATGCTGGTTTGGAGACTGTGTGATTCAGATTGTTGTTGCTATGACCATACACCTGACACGAACAATTTAGAGGATGAAAGATTTATTTTGGCTCAGGGTTTCAAAGGATTCAGTTCACTGTCAGTTGACTCCAAGCCAGAAACGTCTTGGTGGAAGAGCATGGCAGGGGAAAACTGAGCTCATGGTAGTGGAGCAGTAAAGAGAACATCAGGGAAGGTGCCAGGGAAAAGACAAAACCGTCTCATCAGTGGCCTGAGGAAGTCAGAGCCATCACGATCCAATCATTGCCTAAGAGCCCTACTTCTGAACCTTGCTGCAGAGGAGACCAAGATGTCAACACAGAAGCTTTGGGGGACATTCCAGATTAAAAAAAAAAAAACAGGCAGGTATATGACAAGGATGTGAATTGGGGTCCACACTTAGTCAGACAGGGGGGATTAAGACTGAATGAGGAGTGAACATTGAAGAAAAATTTCCTCCTAAACACTACCACATGAGCAAAATTAGGGTGTTTCTACATGTGTTTGGGGTGTGAGTAACATCAGTATCTAGCTTGCCAGAACTCAGATGGGAAAAGTGTGTGTGTGTGTGTGTGTACACATGTATACACATTCATTCTAATTTGAACCTAACCTTACATATATGTCTGTGTGCATGTGTCTGCATGTATATATATACTATGTATATATGCATACACAAATATCTACATATATATGGCTCAAATTAGCATATATTGTGTTAACTTTAGTTGTTGCATATTGTACAAGAATTTTATTTGGAGAGCTCTGTGAGACAGCAGGGCACAGATACAAGATGATTCAGCTACCCCTATACTTTTGTATGTTTGAGTTTGTTTCCAACATACTTCCAGCTATAATTTCTGTGGTAATCATTTGACATAAATATTCCTGCTTTTGAGTATGGAGATTCCTCAGAAAACTTGGAATGGAACCACCATTTGACCCAGTTATCCCACACCTTAGTATATACCCAAAGGACTTACAATCAACATACTATAATGACACAGTGACATCAAAGTTTATAGAAGCTGAATTCACAATAGCTAAGCTATCAAATCAACCTAGGTGTCCTTCAAAAGATGAATGGATAAAGAAAATGTGGTATATATACTCAATTGAATATTACTCATCTATAAAGAAGAATGAGATTATGGCATTTGTTGGTAAATGGATGGGAACTGGAGTCTATCAGCTAAGTGAAATAAGCCAATCCCAAAAGAACAAAGACTGAATGTTCTCTCTGATATGTGGATGCTAACACACAATAAGCTTGGGGGAGAAAAGAATACAAGTTCATTGGATTAGGAAAAGGGGAATGAAGGGAAGGGAGGAGGATGGGAATGGTAAAGACAGAATAAATCAGACATTTCCCTATGTTCATATATGAATACACAACCAGTGTAAATCCACATCATATACAACCATGAGAATGGGCAGTTATTCTCCATGTATATATGATATGTCAAAATGCATTCTACTGTCATGTAGAACTAAATAGAACAAATAAAAAATTTTTAAAAAAGAAGAAAAAAATACTCCTGTTTTAGCCAGTAGTTTCTTAAAAAGATGTAAGCACAGTGATTGTGAATACAAAAAACAACTTGGGTTTTCACAGTTCTGTCATTTTAAATAACCAATTAATTTTATCTAGGTCTAAATCAGTGAAACCAAGTGTGAAATGTAAGGTGTAAAGTTTTTGAAAGGGTATGCACAGTTTTACTACATTCCAATGTTAGGTCTTCTACTAAATTTAAATAGTAACAGTTAATTTATTATTTCATTCTGTATTTTACAACTGAAGGCATTCTTAGAAATTAAACTAATACATTTGTTTTGTGACTTAGTAGTTGCCTAAATTGTACTGTTTGCACATACTTTGCTTTCTGTAAAAACCCCTTGTGCTTATTGTGAAAATTAAATATAAAATGTTCAACAAAAATTGATTATTATTTCTTTAAATTTCCATTACATCTGCAGATTCCAGGAGTTCTATACTTTCATATTAGACCACACTTCTCTTTAGTAAGTCATTAAAATATTAGTTATAGTTCCTTGCAGTTTTTGCATAACATCTACTGCAGGTACACCATGCTCACTGATCATCTTTCCTTGGAAGTGTCTGTCCTTACTTAGATTTCAGTTTGGTTATTTGTCCTGTGTTCTCCATTCTCTGATGAGTTCTAGAGAAGTTGCAATTTTTCAAATTATCTAGCATTTTCAGATATGAACAACATTCTTTAAAGTTCTTTGCACCCTAAACAGAAGGTAGAAATCTTTGCTTTTCCCAGCTAATAGTATTGCATTATAATTGGGTAATATATGCTAAAAAAGATTGTTTGACTATTTGAAATGCATTTTGGTATATTTTTGAATACTACATTTGTACCTAAAAGAATTTACATACCATTATTTATATACAGAAATATGTGTGGAATAAATTACTCCATAACATTATTAATATGCATTAATTATACATATTTGTTAGGTTTTTACTGATATTGTTATGTTTTTTTATGTTTACTTCATCATGTCTCCTTGATCTATCAGTTTCTAGTAGGTACTATAAAACTGTGCAAAAGCAACCACTAGCTTATTTACTTCTTCCCATAACTCTGTCCAATGTGCATTATATATTTTGATCCTGTGTTTTAGTTTCAAAATTGTTATATCTTCTTTTTTTAATTTTTATTATTATTGTATACAAATGGGATACATGTTGTTTCTCTATTTGTACATGGAGTCAAGGCATACCATTTGTGTAATCATACGTTTACATAGGGCAATGATGTTTGATTCATTATTTTTTTTCCCTTCCCCCCCACCCCTCCCACCCCTCTTTTCCCTCTATACAGTCCTTCTTTTCTTCATTCTTACCACACTCCTTATCTCTAACCCTAAACCTAACCCTAAACCTAATGCTAACCCCTCACACCCCCCATTATATGTCCTCATCCGCTTATCAGTGAGATCATTCGTCCTTTAGTTTTTTGAGATTGGCTTATCTCACTTAGCATGATATTCTCCAATTTCATCCATTTGCCTGCAAATGCCATAATTTTATCATTCTTCATTGTGGAGTAATATTCCATTGTATAAATATGCCACAGTTTCTTTATCCATTCATCAACTGAAGGGCATCTAGGTTGGTTCCACAATCTGGCTATGGTGAATTGGGCAGCAATGAACATTGATATGGCTGTATCTCTGTAATATGCTGATTTTAAGTCCTTTGGGTATAGGCCAAGGAGTGGGATAGCTGGGTCAAATGGTGGTTCCATTCCAAGCTTTCTGAGGAATCTCCATACTGCTTTCCAGAGTGGCTGCACTAATTTGCAACCCCACCAGCAATGTATGAGTGTTCCTTTTTCACCACATCCTCGCCAACACCTATTGTTGCTTGTGTTCTTGATAATCGCCATTCTAATTGGGGTGAGATGAAATCTTAGGGTAGTTTTGATTTGCATTTCCCTTATTACTAGGGATGTTGAACATTTTTTCATATATCTGTTGATTGCTTGTACATCTTCTGTGAAGTGTCTGTTCATTTCCTTAGCCCATTTGTTGACTGGATTATTTGTATTCTTGGTGTAGAGTTTTTTGAGTTCTTTATAGATTCTGGAAATTAGTGCTCTATCTGAAGTATGAGTGGCAAAGATATTCTCCCACTCTGTAGGCTCTCTCTTCACATTACTGATAGTTTCCTTTGCTGAGAGAAAGTTTTTTAGTTTGAATCTATCCCAGTTGTTGATTCTTGCTTTTATTTCTTGTGCTATGGGAGTCCTGTTAAGGAAGTCTGATCCTAAGCCAAAAAGTTGAAGATTTGGACCTACTTTTTCTTCTATAAGATGCAGGGTCTCTGGTCTGATTCCGAGGTCCTTGATCCATTTTGAATTGAGTTTTGTGTAGGATGAGTGATAGGGGTTTAATTTCATTCTGTTGCATATGGCTTTCCAGTTTTCCCAGCACCATTTGTTGAAGATGCTATCTTTTCTCCATTGCATATTTTTGGCCCCTTTGTCTAGTATGAGAAAATTGTATTTATTTGGGTTTGTGTCCATGTCCTCTATTCTGTACCATTGATCTACCTGTCTATTTTGGTACCAATACCATGCCATTTTTGTTACTATTGCTTTGTAGTAGAGTTGAAGATCTGGTATTGCGATACCCCCTGCTTCATTCTTACTACTTAGGATTGCTTTAGCTATTCTGGGTTTTTTATTCTTCCAGATGAATTTCATAATTGCTTGCTCTATTTCTGCAAGTTATATCATTGGGATTTTAATTGGAATTGCATTGAATCTGTATAGCACTTTAGGTAGTATGGCCATTTTGACAATATTAATTCTGCCTATTCAGGAACATAGGAGATCTTTCCATCTTCTAAGGTTTTCTTTAATTTCTTTCTTTAGTGTTCTGTAGTTCTCATTGTAGAGGTCTTTCACCTCTTTTGTGAGATTGATTCCCAAGTATTTTATTATTTTCGAGGCTATTGTGAATGGGGTAGTTTTCCTAATTTCTCTTTCTGAAGATTCATCACTTATGTATAAAAATGCATTGGATTTATGAGCATTGATCTTGTAACCTGCTACTTTACTGAATTCACTTATGAGTTCTAGAAGTTTTCTGGTGGAATCTCCAGGTTGCTCTAAATATATAATCATGTCGTCAGCAAACAGGGATAGTTTGAGTTCTTCTTTGCCAATTTGTATCCCTTTAATTTCTTTGGTTTGTCTAATTGCTCTGGCTAGAGTCTCAAGGACGATGTTGAATAGAAGTGGTGAAAGAGGGCATCCCTGCCTTGTTCCAGTTTTTAGGGGGAACGCTTTCAGTTTTTCACCATTTAGAATGATATTGGCCATGGGCTTAGCGTAGATGGCCTTTACAATGTTAAGGAATGTTCCCACTACCCCAATTTTTTCTAGTGTTTTGAGCATGAAGGGATGCTGTATTTTATCGAATGCTTTTTCTGCATCTATTGACATAATCATGTGGTTCTTTAAGTCTGTTGATAGGGTGAATGACATTTATTGATTTCCAAATGTTGAACCAACCTTGCATCCCTGGGATAAAACCCACCTGATCGTGGTGCACTATCTTTTTAATATATTTTTTATGCGATTTGCTAAAATTTTGTTGAGAATTTTTGCGTCGATGTTCATTAAGGATATTGGTCTGAAATTTTCTTTCCTCGATGTGTCTCTGTCTGGTTTAGGTATCAGGGTGATATTGGCTTCATAGAATGAGTTTTGGAGAGTTCCCTCCTCTTCTATTTCATGGAATACTTTGAGGAGTATTGGAATGAGCTCTTCTTTAAAGGTTTTGTAGAACTTGGCTGATAATCCACCTGGTCCTGGACTTTTCTTTGTTGGTAGGCTTTTGATGACTTCTTCTATTTCATTGCCTGAAATTGGTTTATTTAAGTTGTGTATGTCCTCCTCGTTCAGTTTAGGTAATTCATACGTCTCTAGAAATTTGTTGATGTCTTCGAGGTTTTCTGTTTTGTTGGAGTATAGATTTTCGAAATAGCTTCTAATTATGTTTTGTATTTCACTTGTGTCTGTTGTGATGTTTCCTTGTTCATTCCGAATTTTAGTAATTTGAGTTTTCTCCCTCTCTCTTTGTTAGTGTGGCTAAGGGTTTATCAATTTTGTTTATTTTTTCAAAGAACCAACTAATTATTTTCTTAATTTTTCCAATTGTTTCTCTTGTTTCGATTTCGTTGATTTCGGCTTGATTTTAACTATTTCCTGTCTTCTACTACTTTTGGTATTGGTCTGCTTTTCTTTTTCTAGGGCTTTGAGCTGTAGTGTTAAGTCGTTTATTTGTTGATTTCTACTTCTTTTTTTGAATGCGCCCCATGAAATAAATCTTCCTCTAAGTACTGCTTTCATAGTGTCCCAGAGATTTTGATATGATGTGTCTTTGTTCTCATTTACTTCTAAGAATTTTTTTATTTCCCTCCTGATGTCTTCTGTTATCAATTCATCATATAATAGCGTATTATTTAATCTCCAGGTATTGGAGAAATTTCTGTTTTTATTCTGTCGTTTATTTCTAATTTCAATCCATTATGATCTGATAGAGTACAAGGTAGTATCTCTATCTTCTTGTATTTGCTAACAGTAGCTTTGTGGCATAAAATATGGTCTATTTTAGAGAAGGATCCATGGCTGCTGAGAAGAAAGTGTATTCGTTCTTTGTTGGATGGTATATTCTATATATGTCGGTTAACTCTAAATTGTTGATTCTGTTATTGAGATCTATGGTTTCTTTATTCAATTTTTGTTTAGACGATCTATCCAGTGGTGAGAGAGGTGTGTTAAAATCGCCTAGTATTATTCTGTTGTGGTCTATTTGATTTATGGAATTGAGAAGGATTTGTTTGACGTACGTGGACGAGCCAATGTTCGGGGCATAGATGTTTATGATTGTTATGTCTTGCTGATTTATGCTTCCCTTAAGCAGCATGTAATGTCCTTCTTTATCCCTTCTGACTAGTTTTGGCTTGAAGTCCACATTATCTGAAATGAGGATGGATACTCTGGCTTTTTTGCTGTGTCCATGTGCATGGTATGTTTTTCCCCATCCTTTCACCTTTAGTCTATGGGTATTTCTTTCTATGAGATGAGTCTCTTGCAGGCAGCATATTGTTGGATTTTTCTTTTTAATCCAATCTGCCAGTCTATGTCTTTTGATGGATGAGTTCAGGCCATTAACATTCAGGGTTATTATTGTGATATGATTTGTATTCCCAGTCATTTGACTCATATTTGTTTTTTGACATGATTTGTTTTCTCCTTTATTTGGCTATTCCTTTAGGCTAGCGCCTCCTGTTGCTGATTTGCATCGTTGTTTTTCTTCTCTTCCTCGTGGAATATTTTGCTGAGAATGTTCTGTAATGCTGGCTTTCTTTTTGTAAATTCCTTTAGCTTTTGTTTATCATGGAAGGATCTTATTTCATCATCAAATTTGAAGGTAAGTTTTGCTGGGTATAAGATTCTTGGTTGGCATCCATTTTCTTTCAGGGCTTGGTAAATGTTGTTCCAGGCCCTTCTAGCTTTTAGGGTTTGGATTGAAAAATCTGCTGATATTCTTATTGGTTTTCCTCTGAATGTAATTTGATTCTTTTCTCTCGTGGCCTTTAAAATTCTGTCTTTATTTTGTATGTTAGGTATTTTCATAATAATGTGCCTTGGTGTGGGTATGTTGTAATTTTGTATATTTAGAGTTCTGTAAGCCTCT
This sequence comes from Sciurus carolinensis, assembly GCF_902686445.1. NCBI lineage: Eukaryota > Metazoa > Chordata > Mammalia > Rodentia > Sciuridae > Sciurus > Sciurus carolinensis. Next base: position 124,346,384 of record NC_062232.1, on the reverse strand, counting down.
TGTACTTGGTTTTCCATTTCATTCTGCAGATTTGGGAAATTTTCTGATATTATTTCATTGAATAGATTGTTCATTCCTTTGGTTTGTTTTTCTAAGTCTTCCTCAATCCCAATAATTCTTAAATTTGGCCTTTTCATGATATCACATAATTCTTGTAGATTCTATTCATGATTTCTTACCATCTTCTCTGTTTGGCCAACTTTGTTTTCAAGATTAAATAATTTGTCTTCAATGTCTGAGGTTCTGTTTCCAGGTGTTCTATCCTATTGGTTATGCTTTCTATGGAGTTTTAATTTGGTTTATTGTTTCCTTCATTTCAAGTATTTCAGTTTGTTTTTTTTTTTTTCAGTATCTCTAACTCTTTATTGAAATGATCTCTTGCTTCCCATATTTGGTCTTTTAACTGTTGATTGGTGCGATCATTTAATGCCTGCATTTGCTCTTTCATCTCCTCCTTCAATGCCTGCATTTGCTCTTTCATCTCCTCATTTGCTTCCCTGATTGTTTTAATTATGTAAATTCTGAACTCCCTTTCTGATATTTCTTCTGCTGTGCTGTCATTGGGTTTTATTGATGTAGTATCTAGGTTTGTTTGGGACATTTTCTTCCCTTGTTTTCTCATATTCGTCAGATGTCAGTGGGAATCTGAGATATTGCAGATTTCCTCTATTGGCTTATAGTGTCCCTGTAGATTTCCAGTGTATCACCTCCCAGCCTTCAGTAGCCTGAAGTCTTGGAGGAACTTGATAATGCAGTGCTTCCGAAGAAAGCTGCCCCTAGACCGCTACTGGTTCCAGGGCTTGGAGCTGGCTCTGTGCGGAAAGGCTCTCACTAGGGGCCTGCACCATTCAGCTGGCCGTGTGGGGGGAGCCCACCGCCTGAGTGTGGAAGGCTACCTGGGGAAGACTCTAGCTGCCCTGCCCTGCTCTGATAAGCCACCCCTATCTGTGCCTGCTGCCCAGGCCAAGTTTCGCCCACTGGGGGAGACTCACCCCGTGACTCTATTTTTGTCCAAGTCTCTCAATGCCTCCTCTTCTTGAGTCCTGGGTTCTGGAGCAACTGGAGATGCAGTCACTCTCTAGGCCACCATCTTGGATCGTCCCGTGGAAAGAGCCTGCGACCAGATTGGGCAGAGCCGCCTGGAGAAGTCTCTGGCTGCCCTGCCCTGATCCCAGAGGCTGCTTGCGGATCGAAGCTCTCTGTTGGCTCGGGGACTTGTGGCTGGCTCTATGTAGAAAGGCTCTCACTGGGCGGTCTGCTCCGAGAAGCTAGCCTTGAAAGGAGCCTCCTTCCAGAGGGGGCCGGGCTGCTTGGGGAAGTCTCTGGCTGCCCTGTCCTGGTCCCTGAAGCCACTTGCGGGCCGGAGCATGCCGCGCTGGCTCCGGGACTTGGAGGTTGTTCTGGTCAGAAAGGCTCTCACTAGGGGGCCTGCTTTGAGAACCTGGAGAAGCTGGATGTGTGGGCGGGGCCCACCGCCAGAGTGCGCAGGGCTGCCTGTGGCAGACTCTAGCTGCCCTGCCCTGCTCAGATAAGCCACCTCTATCTGGGCCTGCCACCTGGGCCGAACTTTACCCAGTGGGCAGACTCACCCCTGGCTCTATTTTGGTCTGAGTCTCTCAGTGCCTCCCCTGCTTAACTCCTGGGTTCTGGAGCGACTGGGGATGCAGTCCCCATCTAGTCTGCCATCTTGGATTACCCTCTGTTATATCTTCTTGATCTATTGTTTCTTCTACTAGAACACTCTCTCATTCTTTGTCCTTTATTATATTTTTATTTCATGTCTTATTCATCAGATAATAAAATGTTTACCTTTAGTTCCTTTTGAAATTTTTTAGTGCATTGTTCATTATTTTACTTGAAACTTTTCCTTTAGGCTTTAGTATTTGATCTAAGTTCTGTCTTTTTTTTTCTTTTCCCTTCTAATTTTAATATTATTTTGCAATTTTGCTCTTTCACCACATAGTACCCTTTTATTTTCAAAATCTGTATCATTTTTACCTTGAATGTATCTCATATTGATACTTATTTGGGGATCATGTTCTACCTTTCCTTCTCTTTTGTTTTCTGTTATTAAAAACCAAAGGCCAAATGTTTTCTCTGATATGCAGATGCTAATTCACAAAAAAGGTTGGGGAGGGGAAGTATAAGAGTTCATTGGATAAGACAAATGGGAATGAACTGAAGGGAGGAGAATGGGACTAGGAAAGATAGTGGAATGCATTGGATATCACTTTTCTATGTTCTTATGTGAATACACCACCAGTGTAACTCCACATCATGTACAACCACAAGAATGGGATCCTAACTGGAATAAGTTGTACTCCATGTATGTACAGTATGTCAAAATACACTCCACTTTCATGTATATCTGAAAAGAACAAATAAAAATAAATAAAATTTGAAAAAGAAATTTTTTCTGCTGCCTTAATTGTATACATTCTATTTTAATTCTTTGTTTGCCTTTATGCTAAAACCTAGAGAGATGCTTATTTTTCTTTATCGCTATTTCAGACTTACAAATTGGCTATGCTTTGCTTCAAACAAGATATGAACATCAACACTCTAAGTAATAATTCTCCCACACACACACCTGTTACCTTACAGTGCTGGGCCCCTCCCATTTATACCAATATACTTCCAAACATCTTTGTGTTTATATTTTACCATTTCATGTAATCAACCCCTATCTCTCACCCTGCACAAAACTCAACTGTAACTGAATTAAAGACTTAGGAATTAGTCCATAGACCATGTACTTACTGGAAGAATAAGTAGGCCCAACTCTCCAGCATGTCGGTTAGGGAGTTGAATTCCTCAATAAGACTTCAAAAGTAAAAGAAGTAAAATCAAGAATCAATAAACAGGATGGATTCAAACTAAAAAGCTTCTTCTCAGCAAAGGAAATAATAACAGGAAGAAAGAGCCTACAGAGTGGGAGAAAATCTATACCACAAGTAACTCAGATCAGGCATTAATTTCCAGGGAAAACAAAGAACTCAAAATACCAGAAAAATAAATAACTCAATCAACAAATGGGTAAAGTAATTGAACAAACACTTCACAGAAGAAGATATACAGTCAAAATATGTGAAAAAATATTCACTATCTCTAGCAAATAGAGAAATGTAATTAAAACTACACTGAGATTCCATCTCACTCCAATCAGAATGACTGTTACCAAGAATATAAGTAACAAAAAATGTTGGCAAGTATGTGGGGAAAAAGGTGCTCTCATATGTTGTTGGTGGTACTGCAAGTTGGTGCAGCCACTCTGGAAAGAAGTATGGAGATTCCTTAGAAAGCTTGGAATGGAACCACCATCTGATACAGTTATCTCACTCCTCAGTTTATACCCAAAAGACTTAAAAACAGCCATACTACAGTGACACAACCACAATTGTTTTTAGTAGCTCAATTCATAATAGTTAAGCTATGGAACCAACCTAGATGCCCTTCGACAGATGAATGGGTAAAGAAAATGTGATACACACACACACACACACACACACACACACACACACACACACAATGGAATATTACTCAGCCATAAAGAAAAATAGTTATGGCATTTGCTGGTAAATGGATGGAACTGGAAAATACCATGCTAAGTGAAATAAGCCAATCCCAAAAAACCAAAGGCCGAATGTTCTCTGTGATTTGTGGATGCTAACCCAAAACAAGGGAGGATGGGGAGGGGAATAATAGAAATCCATTGGACTAGACAAAGGGCAATGAAGGAAAGGGAGCAGGGAGGGGAATAGGAAAGGCAGTATCATTAATTGGATGAACTTTTCTAGACTTCTATTTGTTGTATACATGACCAATGTAACTCCACATCTTGTATGACCACAAGAGTGGGAATAAGTTATACTTTATATATGTATATTCTGTCAAAATTCATTCACTTTTTGGGGGGTTACTGGTGATTGAACTCAGGGACACTTGATCACTGAGCAGCATTCCTACATTCCCAGTCCTATATTGTATTTTATTTAGAGACAGGATCTCACCGAGTTGCTTAGCGCCTTACTTTTACTGAGGCTGGCTTTGAACTTCCAAGTTTTTTACTGAGGCTGGCTTTCCAAGCAGCTGGGACTACAGGTGTGTTCCACCACACCCAGTCAAAATATATTCTACTGTCAGGTATAAATAAAAACAAAAAATAAGAATAGTAAGAAAAGAACAATTCTGCCAGCTTCCCATTTATTCACTTCAACAAGAGCCTCTTAAGTCAGCTCTCTCCCCGATCCACTAAATGCCTGCTTCTTTCCCTCACATCAGACTTGGTATCTGGACATTAAATATAGTAGAATATCATCAAACATTGAAGTAGAATAATATAGCATAAGAACAACACTCCAGGAACTGTGACCCTTATTTATTCATGTATAATATGGGAAATTAATAAAATTTCTGCTATCCTAAATGGAACCATTGGAAAATCTAAGTTAGATAATGGGCTATAAACAACTTTGAAGACTGTTATATAATATATGAATGTGATGATTTACATCAGTTATTGTTTCTGTAGTCATGTAAAATGAGGGACCAGAACTTTCCCAAGCTTAGCCACCAATTTTGTTTTCAGGAAACAGATGCATTCCTACACAAACTGTGAAACAACTCAAATGTCACCTTCCCTAGGAAGCCTCTCCATATGTTCAAGAAAGAATAGATATTTCTCCTGCTTGACAGCTTATAATTAATTGTTCTTCAAAACTAAAGAACTAAATCTGACCTCTTCCTGATTAGTGGAATCTGTCATCTCACAAGTCTTTGTACTTATCACATTCTTAGAATCTCCATGACACACACCATATTATTAAGTCTTTGGTATCCATTGCAGTTCATCGTCCTGATAAGGTATTAATTAATTGATTAGCAGCATTGCCACAAAATACTTATTTTTTTGGTATGCCATTTCCATCTTTATGCCTTGGCTATGTAAGCATGGAGGGGCCTAGAGTTAACTGTAATTCAAAAAATGGGGCTGCCATGAGCTACATACTATCTAACTCATCTCTGAATCATCAATGAATTTATTGTGCTTTAGTTTACATCATAATTCACTGAGCATATTTCTCATCCTCTGTGATTCCTCTACACACTGTCAGTGCAATTAGAGATTTCTCTCTTCAGAATTGAGGTTGATAGAATATTTCTTTAGAGCATGGAATATCATTCAGATCAATTAGTTGTAACCCAAAGGAATAAATTTATTTAATAATATTTCTGCTGATTGCATTGAAAGAATAATAATTTATTTCAGATTGTGCTTTTGAATTATTTCAAAATAGATGTGTTAGTTTACTTTAAAAGAGAAAACAACATATTTAAGCACTATGTAATTCTAATAATGTCAATATTGAGGACAGTGAATTAGTATTTTAATGTTAAAAGCAATTGAGAAAGATGTTTGTGGGTACTCATAAAACTTTATGGTTATATTTGATTTGAATAAATGAAACAGATTAACTGAAGATAATAGAATGAGGAGGGAAAAGGAGAACAAAAATGTGATTCATTCAAAATAAGCATTATTGTTCATTTAGGAGTATAGTTAATGTAATGCTAAATACATTTCTATAGTGGTAGGTTTTGGGAGATTGATTGAAAAATAAACATTTTACAAACCTATATTTTCATCTTCAAAAGATAATCAAAAAGACATCTCTTCATACTAAATTTTGAAAACCTAAGAACTTGTCTAAGTGAAAGTAGATTATATCTTTATTATATTAGCATTAGATAATTTCTGGGAATTGTTTTTACTGAGTTTTGAATAACACATTATAAGATGCTCCATTTGTTGCTGCCAAATCTAGTACTTAGAAATATTGATCACTCAGATTTGTTTTGTTCAATAATTAAAATGTGCCATTCACTAATCCAAATCCAACCAAATATTTTCCAGAATGACACAACATTCCTTCCCACTGAAGGATGCAATCACAAGGCATTATCTAGGAAGCAAAGAGCAGCACTTGCCAGGCAACCATACCAGCTGGCGACTTGATCTTAGAACTTCCCAGCTTCCAGAAATGTGAGAAAACAAATTTGCATTGTTCCTAAATTACCCAGTCTGTGGTATTCTGGTACAGCAGCACAAACACACTAGGACATAAAATTGATATCGTGGGAGTAGAACAGTGCTAGAACAAATCCCTAAAATGTGAATGTGGCATTGGGACGAGGTAATCAATAAACAATGGAACAATCTTGAAGTGAGTGCTGGAAAAAAGACTGCTTTGTTTTGAGTGGAGCATCAAGGGTAATTCTTCAGGTGGGTGCTTGGAAGAAAAGAATTGTGGGGAAAGCCTCATTCTTATTACAGATTCCTTAAGTGGTTGTGGTAGTGAAAACTTACCTGGTGATGTTTCAGATGTAAGTGAGGAATGAGGTATTAGAAACAGAAAGTGTGTCTGCTACAAAGCAGCAGAGAATGTGGCCAAATTATGTCCATGTCCTAGAACTTTGTGGAAGGCAGTAATTAAGTGAAATGAACAAGGATATTTGGTGAAAGAAAAGTCTGAGCAGCAAACTGTTCAAGGTGCTACATGGCACTACTACTACTACTAATAATAATAATAATAATCAACTACTAATAGTAAAATGATTTAAAGAAAGAATGTATAGTCAAGATTGGAGCATAATGTAATGATTTGGAAAAGTCAGCATGGACATGTATAGAATAAAATAGCATGGATGCTCTCTTGCTCTTCTGCTTCTGCATGTGATGACACAGCATAAAAGGCCCTCACAAGATTCTAGCACCTTGACCTTGAGTTTTCAGATTTCAGAACTTTGATGAAATGAATTGCTGTTCTTTCTAAATCACCCATTCAGTGGTATTATCCTATTGCAATAGAAAACAGACCAAGTCAGCAAGTGAAGCACCTAATTTAGATCCAGAGGAAACAGCAAAGACCAATAATTATGTAGATAAGTGTAAAAGATAGTATAAATGTAATTTCTTACTATTTCATTTTAAGAAATATTAAGAAGTACTTTATAAAACAGTATGTTTAGAAAAAATATCATTGGGCAAGATGCTGTAGCGCACGCTTGTAATCCCAGTGGTTTGGGAGTTTAAAGCGGGAGGATGGCTAGTTCAAATTCAGCTGCAGAAACTTAGTGAGGGCCTAAGCAACTCAGGGAGACCTTGTTTCTAAAAGATATTTAAAAAGGTTGGGGGTGTGGCTCAGTGGTTAAGCACCCTAGGTTCAATTCCTACTACCTTCCCCCCAAAAAAAGTATCATTGGGCCTGGCGCAGTAGCCCACACCTGTAATACAGTAGCTTAGGATGCTGAGGCAGGAGGATCACAAGTTCAAAGCCAGTCACAGCATTTTAGCAAGGCCATATGCAACTTAGTGAGAACCTGTTTCAAAATAAAAATAAAAAGTAAAAGGACTGGGGGTGTGGCAGTGGTTAAGTACCCATGGGTTCAATCCCTGGTAGCCCCACCCCTCAAAAAAAAGAAGAATATTAAAAAGTATCATTGGATCTGTAACACATAAAATGCAATATATTTTGTTGACAATAATTGAATAACAAAGAGTTTTGAAAAGGATATTTACTTACATAAGAAAATGACCCCCTGGGCTGGGGTTGTGGCTCAGTGGTTAAGCACCTGTGTAGCATGTGTGAGGCACTGGGTTCGATTCTCAGTACCACATAAAAATAAATGAATAAAATAAAGGTTCATTGACAACTAAAAATAAATAAATTAATTAAAAAAAAGAAAATGACCCCTTGTGTTAAGTCAAATCCATAGCATGATAAAGTATCTGTTTTACTCAGTGAGTTTTAAATGTATATAATTTATATGCAAAATGGTTATATGATAGGAAAGGAGAAGAATGAGTAGAGCTATGTAGAGGTTAATGTGTGTATATCTCATTGTAATTATGGTAAATCATAGCCACACCTTTAAGGTTTTGGAGCAAAATCCCAAAGTAATATCTTTCCTTTTGAGAGATAGTTCTTGGTATATTATGGGGCTTTTGTAGAAATAATGCCTGACCATGGCCTACTGAATTACTTGTGATCTGAGTTGCCTATGGTGAACTGAAAAAATTATCTGACCTACCAAGTTAAAAAGTTGGGTGAGCTTTGCAAGACTCCCTCATCAAATGGAAGTGGTATATATGTTACTGGGCCCAAGAATTCCATAAAGAATCGACCCAAATGGCCACGATTCCTATTCCTGCTACACTACTTTATCCTTTTTAGCCTGTGCCTCTGGTTTCATGGGGATTTCCCCAAAATCAGTTGACCAAGGAAGGGAAGACTCAGGCCTGCTTCACAGATGGGTCTGCACCATATTTAGGTACCACTTGAAAGTGTACAGCTGCAGCACTCCAGCCTCTTTCTGGGACATCCCTAAGAGACACAAGTAAAAGGAAATCTTTGTTGTGGGCAGAACTTTAAGGTGTATATCTGGCTGTACAGTTTTATTGGAAAAATAATGGCATAGGTGCATTTATTGATTCTTGCTTTTATTTCTTGTGCTATGGGAGTCCTGTTAAGGAAGTCTGATCCTAAGCCAACAAGTTGAAGGTTTGGACCTACTTTTTCTTCTATAAGATGCAGGGTCTCTGGTCTGATTCCAAGGTCCTTGATCCATTGTGAGTTGAGTTTTGTGCAGGGTGAGAAATAGGGGTTTAGTTTCATTCTGTTGCATGTGGATTTCCAGTTTTCCCAGCACCATTTGTTGAAGAGGCTATCTTTTCCCCATTGCATATTTTTGGCACCTTTGTCTAGTGTGAGAAAATTGTATTTATGTGGGTTTCTCTCTGTGTCTTATGTTCTGTTCCATTGGTCTTAATGTCTGTTTTGGTTCCAATATTAGGATCATATTTTATGGGGTATTTTATAATTTCGTACAAATTATTTCCTAACTGTAAACTTATTTATATTGTCAATCTATACTCATTTACAATTCTTCCTTACATTTCTTCATTTATTCTATTTAAAAATTTTGGGAAACTGTCATAAAAAGACATTGATTCTCTTCTTAGGGACACTTTTGTCTGTAGATTGTAAGAGGATTCAAGCATAAGAAAAGATTATATTGTTTATTGCTGGCTACTTTCCTAAGATAACTTCTCTTCCACTGTGAAACAATATTTTTCTCCCCCCAAAAATTCACCTACCTACCCAAATGCAGACTCACTTACCAACATCCCTGGCAGAGCTAATGCTTTTCCTGAGCAATTGCTTCCAGTACTATAGGTTTAATCTGTTTTCAAGGTACACTGATGTTGCCTATTGTCACTAAACAGTAGAGATTACTAGGTAGATTTAGTGTCTTCAGATTGAGAGACTCAGTAATATCTTGTGGAACAATCTAGGTTGAATGTTATTATTAGTCAAATAAGTTTCATAGAATTTGTTTTTAATGAAGGCATCAATAACAGTGGTGCAGTGAAATCACAGACAATTTCCAAGGACTGAATTTTTAAATTTTATATATTCATGAAACATTACATTGAGAAAATATAGCCTTTATGGGCCTTCAGGGACTTTTAAACAAGAACATACATGCAAGAAAAAGTGATATGACAGACCATTATGAAACTTTCCAATGTCACTAAATGAATGAAGCTGAAGTAGTAGGAAAGATGTGGCTGTTTATGCATAACTACAATACTTTATTAGCACTGATGGGGAGCAGTAAGCATATAACAGTACATATTATGCATAGAAAGTACCTTATTTTTATGACTAGTACTGATGCAGACATTTCTATTAGCTCTCCTACTTCCTTCAAATGGAATCAGGGAGGGATACTTGTTGGTGGGATTCTGCCACTTAAGTGTGGAAAACAAAAATGTTTTTAAGAATGAACTAGATCTTTAAAATTTCACGCTTTAGGCCTGTAATAAAAAGACAAAGAAATGACCTTGATTTAAAAATGCCACCATTATAAAATTGCATCCTTTCTTTTATTTTGTTCTGAAAGAAGATTTACCCACAAAACAAAAATAAAGATATTGAAAGGAAAGAGTTTTGATATTTTCTTTTCCCTGCATCATAGCTACACAGTCAAAATAAATCTTGGCTCTTTTGATGGTTGGTTAACTAAAGTGGATTTGATGAAGCTGCTACAGGTTTCCTTTTTAAAGCCTCTTAAAATATAAATAGGAAGAAGGACTGTATAGAGGGAAAAGAGGGGTGGGAGGGGTAGGGGGCAAGGGAAAAAATAATGAATCAAGCATCATTGCCCTATGTAAATTTATGATTACACAAATGGTATGCCTTGACTCCATGTACAAACAGAGAAACAACATGTATCCTATTTGTATACAATAATAATATATATATATATATAAATAACTTGAATTGATCACTAAGGCACATGCATTATACTAAACATTTTGCACATACTACCTCTCTTAATCATAATAATCTCCTTAAGGCAAAGACACTCTTATTGATTTTATTACCATGTAACAGATGAGAATACATATGTCAAATAAGATGAGTAACTCCCACCACAAATCCAAACTAACAGAAAATCCTGTTGGCTCTAATTTCAACATTTATATTGATTTTCGCCCTTTCTCGACATCACTACTGCCACTGCCATTATCTATAACTTGGTTAATTTTAGTAGTCTTTTATCAGTTTTACAACAATATTAATCAGAAAGACTGATTGAATTTCAAAACGTAATTTAGTTACGTATTACTTAAACCACAACAATACATGTATTGAAATTTGTTTTGAGTCATGAACATTTGTTTTCAATATCATGACTCATGGTATTCTAAACTCACTATCATTACTAAATTTTTTTTAATGTTTTCAGATATAAGACTGTTGCTTGCTATGGTTTAGATGTGTTTTGTCCCCACAAAAACTCATTGAAATTTGATTCCCAGTGTGACTGTGCTGAGAGACAGTGGAATATTTAAAAGATAATTTATGTTTTTTTTTTCATTTTACTGTAAACAAATGGGATACATGTTGTTTCTCTATTTGTACATGGAGTAAAGGCATACCATTTGTGTAATCATATGTTTACATAGGGTAATGTTGTTTGATTCATTCTGTTATTATTTTTTCTCTTCCCCCCCACCCCTCCCACCCCTCTTTTCCCTCTATACAGTCCTTCCTTCCTCCATTCTTACCACCCTCCTTATCCTTAACCCTAAACCTAACCCTAACCCTAATGCTAACCCCTCCCACTCCCCATTATATGTCCTCATTCGCTTATCAGCGAGATCATTCGTCCTTTAGTTTTTTTGAGATTGGCTTATCTCACTTAGCATGATATTCTCCAATTTCATCCATTTGCCTGCAAATGCCATAATTTTATCATTCTTCATGGCGGAGTAATATTCCATTGTATATATATATACCACAGTTTCTTTATCCATTCATCAGTTGAAGGGCATCTAGGTTGGTTCCACAATCTGGCTATTGTGAATTGAGCAGCTATGAACATTGATAATTTACAATGGCTCAACCCTCTTAAGGGACTGGATTAGGCTTGAAAGAGTGATCTGAGTCTCTTAGAATTAGATTAGTTACTGTGAGATGAAGTTACTATAAAGGATAGATACTAATATTTGCCTGCTTTCCACTCTCACACCTATTCCCATCATACGATGCCATCCACCCTGAGGCTTTCAAGAAGTGTCTACCAGATGCTGCTGTTGTGCTCTTGGATTTCCAGAAATATAAGTTAAATAAATCTCTTTTCTTCTAAATTATCCAGCCTCCAATATTTTGTTGAACCAACACAAAATAAACTAATACACTGCTAGAGAAATGAGATTTGCTTTGAGAACTTCCTTTGTCTATTTATGGGGGCACTCTTACAGAGTGGATAAAATCACCCTTTTAAAAAAGAATTATTGATTATATAAAGATATCCTGTCAAACATTTAAGATTATTTTGTAGGAGGTATGTACCTGATGTCAGTATTGTGAAAATAAAGATAAATGGAATTTAGGCTACTATCAAACCAACATATATTAGAGGCAAATATTTTCAGTCTAGACACAAAAGTACAAAAGTAACAGATTTAAATAGTTATTAAAAGGTACCTTTATAAAAATTAAGTACTCAAATACTATGTTCAAAAGTTGGATAGATATTAAAATTCATAATATAAATGTGTTATTAATAAAAATGTTAATTGAAATATGAATCCATTTAGGATTGAGGAAGAAAAAAATGGGTTATATGCCTAAACAAGAAAACATTTACTTGTAGCAAATACAAACTTTTAGTGCAGAAACCAATTTCCAAATTTGAAAGAAAGCTGTCCTACTTGGTAGTATAAAGCTCAATTTTCTGTTTTGTTTTTGGTTTTCATAATTCATTCTGCTTTACATCACATTGCTGTCAGAAAATGTTTTGTTATTAAGTCCTGTGTAGTCATAAAAATAGATTTGGCTATTTTCTAGGATATTATCTAACTACAATAAAAGTTGGTAAAAAAGGATAGGAGAGATACTGATACCGCCGTTTACCAGTGACGAGTTCTGCTCCCTCTAATGTTGAAGATTGAACACTAGAGAAGCAGCCAAGGCAAGCATATTAAGCAGGTTTCACTTAAAGGTAATAATACAGACTTCTCCCAGCAGGAAGAAGGGGGCCATGGCTGATGTTCTAGAATCCCAAGAAGTGAGCGCACCCTCCATCTTTTATAGGTTAAAGTCTCTTTTGTTCTCCAGTTCTCTCCCCCTTATCTCTCCTTCCTACCTAAGTGACTAGGCCTGGTTTGGCATAAAGTGAGAAGCCATGGGCAGGGGGAGGGTCAAGGTGATTCAGGCAGGCAAGGGCCCAGGGGGCATTAATTAGCAGCTCCTTGCTTGCTGTCCTTGATAAAGGCAGGTAACTGTGGTAATCAATGAGCTCCAGAGATCCTTGACATTCCATTCTCCCAGAGGCAGATGGCTTCATGGCTTCATTTCCTCCATTTGACCTGATCCCCTATTTCTACACTAACTACCTGTCCTTAATTCTCGCTTCAATACCATGACAACAGAAGGAAGATCAGTAGAGTAGAAGAATGAAATAGAGGATGAGGGAAATGGGACAGGAAAAAGGAGGAACAGTGCAATGAAATTTACCAAACTATCTTATGTACATATATGAATATCACAGTGAATTTCACCTTTATGCCCATCGATAAATCACTAACTAAAAAACACTATAGAGGGGACTGGGGTTGTAGCTCAGTGGTAGAGCGTTTGCCTAACATGCATTAGGCCCTTGATTCATTCCTCAGCACCACATAACAATAAAAAAATAAATAAAAGTATCGTGTCCATCTACAACTATAAAACAAAATATTAAAAAAAACTATAAATGAATAGAACAAAAACCAGTACAGTAAATGAAAGGGAACAGAGGGAGGGAGAAGAGGAGGGAAATAGGAAGCACTGGGGAGTAAATTGGAGCAAATTATATCCCATGCTTATACAATTATGACAAAATGAACCCCAGTATTATGTATAACTATAATTCACTAATAAATTTTTAAAAGTTGGTAAGACTTTAGTTGTCTAAAACAAGTTGAAAGAAGCAAATACCAATTAACTTCCAGAGCTGATGTCTAGTTGGGAAATATGACTTTAAAAGGAGAGTAATAATTTAGAGAATTATGATTTACTTTATACATGCTAATTAAACTGTGATTATATTGCTTTTTGTTAGTAGGTAGAAATTAATCTTCATGTAAGAATGCAAGTTATTAGAACATAATTTCATATAATTTACAAACTACTCAAATAAATGTCTCCAAGGAAAATGAAGTTATCCCATTCTGCTTTTGAAACTGCTTGAGAGAACTGTTAAAGAAAGGGAATGGTAATACAAAAGGCGAAATACAGAAAACAAAAAGCGAGAATACCTGAATTACAATGTCAGTTTTACCTTCTAAAATGTATGCAAACTTAGTTGAATTAATTACTTTTCTGAGGCACAATTGCACATCTTTGAAACATGGTATGCCAGTATACCTTATAATAAACAGTATTGAGATGAAGAGATAATGTTTTTTTGGAAACTTCCTTGTGAGATGGTAACCACAGGAAAGGCATTTTCAATAGTTCAATAGTTGGACATGATGACAGAATAAAATAGAGGGAAACCTACATCATCATTGAAAATTAGAGAAGAATAGCATATATATTTCAAAATATTAAAGGAATTTGTGGGAAGGGGATAATAAGGTTACATAAATAAAGAAAAAGTTTGTTTTCAGTGAATCCTTACTGGAAGAGAAACGATTGAAAGTGAGGGTGGGCCAGAATAACATATGGATCTAAGTATTAAGTTTTATTTCAATGACTACAAGTGGATATCTGAAAGCACCTAATTACACCAAATACCAAACATACAAGGCATGAGAGTTCTCTGATACTGTTGACAAAGACTTCAACTCAGTTGTCCACTGTATATGGAGTATAGTATAATAAATTATGGTGCTGCACGTGAAAATTGCTGATATATCTGATCATGTAAAAATTTGCCTTCTATCCTAAAAAAATAGAGTAACAATAATCTCTAGAGTAACAATCACAAAAGTCAAGTGATTAAAAAGGAGAATCTATCCATATGAGCTTAAATCAATCACAATCTAAGATATATCTTCTTGTTTTAAGACAAACATAAAACATAAAAAATAAAAACAATGTCTTTCATAGATTTTATAGCACAAAAACTAGATAACTATATTCAAAGTAGACCATAGTATACTAGTAATTACAAGAAAAATAGTGTTTTCTTTTTATCTACATCTTTTAGACTCAGTACCATTGAAGAAATATGCTATTTTAAAAAGTACAATGAAGTAATAAAATGAATAATGAAAGATGTATCAAAGATAAGTATTTATATGTAATTAAAATGGAAGATTAAAGATATAAAACTAAAAATGTATAGAAGTAACACAAGAGTTTGGAAATTAAAAACTAAAAATTGCATACAACTACTTCTCAAGAAAAAAATCACTGTCACAGAATATTTAAATCAGTGTTCAGGAAAACAAATTCAGAAGACTTTATGAATGTGCATAGGAATAATGCAAGTAGATTGTAATTTTAAAAAAATACGTGCATATGTGACTACATGACCTGTGTGATTCCACATCATGTAAAACCAGAAGAATGAGAAGTTATACTCCATTTTGTGGGATGTGTAAGAATGCATTCTATTGTTGTGTATAACTAATCACAACAAATTAAAAAAACAGTAACAATAAAGAAAGAAAAAGCCTTGGAAAAACATGGAAACGGGCATTTCAAGGGAATGATTCAGAATATTCAAGCTGAAAGATCTGATGGGTGAGAATTAATCCAATTTTATGAGATACAGATAGAGATATTGGGATACAGTTTCTTTATATAAAGTCTAAGATTTTTTTTCTAAAATGAAGATATCAGTGAAATTAAGTAAAACAATGGCCCAAGCAGATATGATAATGCCTTGCATTACTTTTTAATAATTTTTCCATTTTCTTGCCCTCAAATAGCAAATGTTAAGCTGGAATTACCCATTTGAGAACAGTGGCTCTAATATATTTTTCCAAATGAGAAAAATAAATACTGCTGTGTTATAAATTAACATAAAGCATTACAAATCACACACACATTTATTTTCTCATGGGATCTGTACATTGAGAAAAGAGACAGCTAAGTGGAAGCTCTGGTTTTGTGCATCTCACAAGGCTTCAGTTAGATTCTGCTCTCACCTGAAAGTTCAACTTAGGAAACTTCTGTTTCCTAGATATTTCATGTAGTTTTTGGCAGAACTCACTACAAGCTGTTAAATTGAGACCTTGATCTTCCATGACCTATAGGTCATATTTCCTTTGATTTCTTGCTATGCTTGTGTCTCCAAAATCATCTGACAGCGTGATAGTTGTCTTTATTAGGATGAGAACATGTAATAAGGATGGAAGTCAGTCTTTTGTAACACAATTACAAAAGTGACATCCCATCACATTTGTTGTAACATCTTAATTAAGAGCAAACCACTAGGTAGAGAACACATTCCAAATTTACTTGTACATTAAAGAAGGGTTGTCAATGTTGGGTTGTGGGGGGACATTAAGAGTCTTGTCAAATGATGGCTTTCACAATAATAATTCTAGTAAAGATAACAATACAATAAAAAGTTCTAGTTATCTATGGATCTATTTATCATATATCTAGATTCTATTTATTCTGCAAATGAAAAAAACACACTGTCAGTAATACAGTTTTGGTAAATTTTAAAGGAAATCTGTAATTCAACCTTGATATAGGACTGCAATTTTTATATAGGAGAAAACAGAAAAGCAAATGCTCATAGTTATAATCAACTTATAACCAATTGGTCATAAATCAAGCTATTTAAAACTCTAGTGAATTAAGACAAAAAGTAAAGTTACAATCTAATTAAGAGAGACTCAAATTTAAAATGAAAGTTTAAAATATTAAAAACATCTAGGCAATGAGCATAGAAATCTTTCACATCTGAAAATAAATGATTATGATTAGAATTCAAAATATAAAATTATTCTTGGGAGAGAAGATGAAGTATGTAACATAAATAATTTTAGATAATCAATGATTCCCAAACCCCAAATTATTTAAGAAAATAATCAAGAAAAAGAAGAATCCTGAGAAGTTTAAAATGCTATATTTCTTGTTAGAAGTGTGTACTTGTATTTTTACTTTGTTATAAAAAATATGTAAATTCAAGACTATTTAAATGAAATAAACCAGTCATAGAAGGACAAATACTTAGGATCCCATTTACATGAGGCATGTAGGATAGTTACCAGGGGTGGGAGGTGATGAGAAGCAGTTCAAAGGGTAAAATTCTAGAGATCTCCTGCACAAACTAGTGTGTATAATTAAAAATGTTATATTGTACACTGAAATATTTAAGAGTGTAGATGTCTAGGTAAGTGTTCTAACCACAATAAGAGCAAAAGGATGAGAGACAGAAGGAAACATTTAGAGGCAATAGAAATGATTATTACCTTGATTGTGGTGATTATTTCAAAGCTATATGCATATATTCAAACCCATGAAGTTGTATAGCCTAAATGTGTATGATTTTTGTATGTCAATTACACCTCAATAACAATATTAAAAATGTAAGCTAGAGGGCTGGGGTTATAGCTCAGTTGGTAGGGTGCTTATCTTGCAAGCACAAGGCCCTGGCTTCAATTCCCCAGCACTACAAAAGATAAAAAAAAAAATAAGCTGGATTCAAATTTAATAAGATATATAAATGTCAATTAATTTTATAAATCAAAAGATAATAAGACCACAAAACCACAGAAACAAACACTGAAAAATTGATGCCTTAAAATTATGCAACATTAGGAGGCATAAAAATCAAATTTACAAAAAGAAATTACAAAATTTTGGTGAAAAATATCAATATAATACTGAATATAAATTGTGTTAATCATTTTTCTGTCATTATAATGAAACACTAAAGATAATTAACTTACCAATGGAGAAGTTTTGTAAGACTCACAATTTTGGGGGTTCTGATCTATGACCTATTGACTCATTAAATAGCATGATCAAAATAAAACATAGAGGAAAGACAACTTAGTAAAATAAGATACAACTAGAAATATAACAATCAAAAACAGTAAATTCTTAAAAAATCAAAGAGACTGACTTATAAACATTACTGCAAATAAATTTGAGAACCTTGATTGTAAGAACAATTTCATAGGAAAATGTAGATTACCAAAAATTATTCTATGTGTTTATAAAGCTATGTATACCAAGTACCATTGAAAAAATTAGAGGAATATATTAAGTAACTACCAGGTCAAGAAATTTCACAGGTGTTTTTTTTGTAAATCTTGAACTATAAAGTAATGATATTCTCATGTTATTTCAGAGCATTAGGAAGAAAAAAATCTTCCTCGATTATTTTTAGAACTAAATATAATACTACATAAACCTCATGGAACAAAACAAAGAATACTCATTAACATCAACAGAAAAAATTGGGCATAGTGGCGCATGCCTGTAATCCCAGCAGCTTGGGAGGCTGAGGCAGGAAGATTGCAAGGTCAAAGTCAGCCTTAGCAACTTAGCAAGCCCTAAGACACTTTGCAAGACCCTGTCTCAAAATAAAAAATAAAAAGGGCTGGATATGTGACTCAGTGATTAAAGCACCTCTAGGTTCAATCCCTGGTACCAAAAAAAAAAAAAAAAAAAAAAGAGAGAAAGAGATGAACAAAAAAATTAAATAAAATATTAGCAAACAGAACAGTAGAGAACAATAAGAAACTAATACACTATGATTAATTGATATGTATTCCAGAAATGCAAGATCATTTTAATATTAGGCAAATCATTTACAAATTGCACCATATTCAGAAATATAAAGATATACCATTATTTGCACCTTAAAATGGACTTCACTAACTCCAAATATTTTGTTTTATAGCTGTATAGATTTATATAATATTATATATATATGTATATATAGTTTAAATATAGAAAATAAGTTAGCAAGAAGAGGAAAGCAAGGGAGAATAGGAATAAGCAGGGACAATGATAAAAATACTATTTATTATATATGTGTATACATAATTATATGTATGATAGTATTGTATTGATATTTATGAGTGATTTTTTCTGTAGTCTTTCTTATTTAATAAGTAAACATTAAAAGAATTTCCATTAAGATGAGGAGCAAGGTAAGTAATCACACTACATTAACTTCTATTTAAATTGGTATTAGAAAGGGATGCACGTGGACAGAAATAAACCAATTAGACCCATAAGAATAAGTAAAGAAGAAATAAAATTACCTCTATGTATAGAGGATAGTATGCCAGAAAATTCCCAGATTCGTAGATTCATAGATTCTATGATTAAACTTAAAATAAGTTAAACAATAAATAAAATCAGTAAAATTATAAGAAAATGTTAACATAAAAATAAAAATTTCCACACACAGGAATAATAAATGGAAAATAATGACAGAGAAAACCCTATTTGCAAGAGTAAATCACAGATTATACTCCTTAGGAATAAATTTAACCAGAAATATGTAAACTTACAGAAGGAACATTTTAAAACTCTTCTGAAAGACTGAAACACACGGAAAGACATGTTTCATTCTTGAATAAGGTAATTCTCTGTTAGATTACTGTTCTCATAAATTAATTTATAAACTCAATATAATCACAGTAAAATTACAAGCAATTTTATAGTGTAAAACAAGTTGAATATAATATTCATATGGGAAAACAAACATGCAAGATTACAACACTGAAAGAGAAATGTTATAAAAAGATGAGATTTACCAGATACAAAAACAAAATATGATACTTGTACGATTAAAGCTCCTTCAAAATGTTGCATGAATAAACAAACAGACTACTAGAGTTTACATACTAAGTGTTCTCCAAAAGCTCATGTGCAAGAGAGTACAAGAATGTTTAGAGGTGAAATGATTGGGTTATGAGAGCCATAACCCAATTGGTGAATTAATCCCCTGTCAGGGATTAAATAGGTGATCACTGTAGGCAGGTAGCCTGTGACTGAAACAGGTGGGACCCTGGGGTATAGCTTCGGGGTATATAATTTGTCCCTGGTGAGCCAAACTTAGTGTCTCTGGGCTTTTTGATTATCATGTCCTGAACTGCTTTCCTGATCTCACTCTTGCACAGTGATGCTTTGCCTCACCACGGGCCCTGAGAAATGAAGCTGGCTGTCTATGTACTGAGACCTCTAAAAACATGAGCCCCAAACAAGCTTTTCCTCCTCCAAAACTGTTCTTGTCAGGTATTTTGGTGACAACAGCAAATTGCTGACTGATGGACTAGAATGGAAAGTTCAGAAGTATACCCAAATACATTTAAAATTTTAAAATATGATTCAGGTGTCATCTCAAATCATTGGGGTATCATTGATTGTTTCCTTTGCTGAGAAGAAGTTTTTTAGTTTGAATCCATCCCAATTACTGATTCTTGCTTTCATATCTTGCACTCTAGGAGTCTTGTTAAGGAAGTCTGGTCCTAAGCCAACATGATGAAGATTTGGGTCTACTTTTTCTTCTATTAGGTGCAGGGTCTCTGGTCTGATTCTGAGGTCTTTGATCCATTTTGAGTTGAGTTTTGTGGAGGGTGAGAGATAGGGGTTTACTTTCATTCTGCTTCATATGGATTTCCAGTTTTCCCAGCACCATTTGTTGAAGATGCTATCTTTTCTCCATTGCATATTTTTGGCCCTTTTGTCTAGTATGAGAAAATTGTATTTATTTGGGTTTGTGTCCATGTCCTCTATTCTGTACCATTGGTCTACTTGTCTATTTTGGTGCCAATACCATGCTGTTTTTGTTACTATTGCTCTATAATTTGTTACTATAATATTTGTATTATAGTTGAAGGTCTGGTATTGTGATACCCCCTGATTCACTCTTCCTGCTAAGGATTGCTTTGGCTATTCTGCATCTCTTATTTTTCCAAATGAATTTCATGATTGCTTTCTCTATTTCTATGAGGTACGTCATTGGAATTTTAATTGGAATTGCTTTGAATCTGTATAGTGCTTTTAATAGTATGGTCATTTTCACAATAATCTCAGCAAAGAAAACAATCAATAATGTGAAGAGAGAGCCTACAAAGTGGGAGAAAATCTTTACCACACACACTTCAGGTAGAGCACTAATATCCAGAATTTATAAAGAACTTAAAAAAATTTTACACCAAAAATACAAATAACCCAATCAATAAATGGGCTAAGGAACTGAGCAGACACTTCACAGAAGAAGATATACAATTGATCAACAAATACATGAAAAAATGTTTAACACCTGTAGTAATTAGAGAAATGCAAGTCAAAACTATCGTAAGATTTCATCTCACTCCAATTAAAATGGTTATTAACAAGAATACAAGCAACAATAGGTGTTGGTGAGGAAGTGGGGGAAAAGGTACATTCATACATTACTGGTGGGAGCAAATTGGTGCAGCCACTCTGGAAAGCAGTGTGGAGATTACTCAGAAAACTTGGAACGGAGCCTCCATTTGATCCAGTTATCCCACTCCTCAGTTTATACCCAAAGGATTTAAAATTAACATACTACAGTGATGCAGCTACTTCAATGTATATAGCAGCTCAATTCACAATAACTAGATTGTGGAACCAACCTAGATGTCCTTCAACAGATGAATGGATTCAAGAAACTGTGGTATATATACACAAAGGAATATTAGTCAACCATAAGGAAGAATAAAATTATGGCATTGGCAGGTAAATAGATGGAGTTGTGGAATATCATGATAAGTGAGATAAGCCAATCCCCAAAAACCAAAGGCTGAATGTTTTCTTGATAAGTGAATGATAATACATAATGGGGAGGGGTGGTATGGGAAGAACGAAGGAATGTTGGATCTTATAGAAGGAAATGAGGGAAGGGGAGGGGACAGGGGTAGGAAAGATGGTGGAATAAGACAGACATCATCACCCTATATACATGTATGATTACAAGAATGGTGTGCTCTACAGAGCCCATGGTGTGCTCTGGTACAACCAGAGAAATGAAAAGTTGTACTCCATTTGTGTACAATGAAAAAAATACATTCTGCTGTCATGTATAACTAAATAGTAGGAACAATAAAAAACAAGTTACCGGGGCAAAGATTATAATTATTATTTTAAATAAATTATGTTAGAATAACTGAAAAAAAGAAAAAAATTAGATTCAAATCCCTGAGTGTAAACAAGAATGAATTCCAACTAGATTAGGCATATAAAGAAAAAAAATAATGAAAACAAAAAAAGTCAGAATACTAGAAAAACATACAAGTGGATTTCTATTTAACCTCAGTGTTAGGAAAATTTTCTAAATGTTAATCAAAACAAAATTTTGAACATTTTGAGGGTGTGTATGTGTATATACATACATATGCTTATATATGTATATATGTGTATGTATATGTTTACATATATGTGACAAAACACCATTTTAAAGTAAAAAGAGAGTTTATACACTAAGGAAAAAATTGTAACATAAATCATAGACATACCAGAAAGTACTAATGTCCCAAATGTATAACAGACTGAAAATTTGAAAGAAAAATGCACACAATCAATAGAAATACATGAAAAGTACATGAATAACCCACTGCCACATACATGTATATAATACATATACTCTACACATATTAAGGAATGTTTCAAACCCTTTAACATTAGAGGGATACAAATCAAAATAAAACTATGATTTCATATTTTGCTTTCCAAACTGATAAAAATTTAAAATGTAACAAATTCTGATGATGAGGTAGTTGGAAAACAGGCATTCTCCTGTGTTACCGGTAGAAATGCAAGTTGGAATGACTTTTTCAGAGAGAAGGAAATTTGTTAATATCTTACATATCTAAATATGCATTTGTATCTTTTGACTCAGAAATTAGACTTTTAGCAAGTTGCCGTAAGTATATATTCTCATTCGTACAAACTGCACATGCATAAAATTTATTACAGAATGTTTGTAATTTCCATGTATTAGAATAATCTAATGCCTTTCTATAGATGAAAAGTGGAATAACTACGATATAGCCACTAAATATAGTCATCTATATTTACATCTGTTAAAAAATGTACATCTGTTAAAAAAATGACTGATTTCCTTCATAATTCTCTTAATTTAGAAAGCCAAATGCAGAAGAATTTTTTCAGTAAAAATGAAGTGAATCCAAAAATATCATGAATATACATTTTATTTGGGCAAAACAAATACATAAGTCTAAATCAGGAACTAAGGAGTTGTTTAAATACAGGAGGTAAGTGGGAAAGAAGAGGAAAGTTCAGGAGAATGCGAATGAGCATACCATTCATCTGAACACAACTCTGAGCATATATTTTTGTATACCTCTGTCTCTTAAAGTCATTCTCATGTTTTACAAACTGCTGAAACAAATATTTATAAACAATTGGAATTTGGGATAAATATTTGGAATACAACCTAGAACAAATGTAAATAGTGATATTAGAAACAACCACAATGAAAAGAGTTGGGCAGACAACTAACCTAAATTTGTTTGGAAAATATTATTTTGACTACAGAATACTAAGGCCAGAATAAAAAGAAAGAAAAACCTGTAGATAAATACTATACTCTAGTTATTCAATCTGTTTTAGCAGAAGTACAGTTTAGTAATTCTGAAACCAAGATTGAACAGATGTGTGAATATATCATAGATAATGAGAGCTAGATGATTAAGGGGAGCTGGAGGAGGAATTCTGGAGGAAGAAGAGGGTCATCATCAATTTACTGACCTCTATTCTGTGAAATATGGCACTCTCCTATTACCAATGGTCTCTTGTCTCATGTCAAATGTGGATAATAGACTAACCCAAATGAACATAATCTTACTGTTCATTGTCTTGAGGAGATGCAAGAATGCTAATTGTCAATTTTTGATGTATTGTTTTGTCACTATCAGTGCAAACACTAACATTGATTAGTTCAGGAACTTTAAAATTAAGTTTTCTTGTTCTTTTTTTCTTCTCCTCCTACTCTTTCTCCTCATCCTCCTGATCTCCCTTTCATTATCAATAACTTTTGGGGAATGCCTGATAACATCTTT
>NC_062232.1:123944549-124022294 GCF_902686445.1 Sciurus carolinensis | reverse complement strand
TAGATCTGCAAGTCTCTACCAACCCAACAGTAGAGTATATTCCCTAAGGATATAAAAACAAAATTATTTGGCCTCCTAGATACCAGTAACAAGTGATCAAGGGGCACTGTGATAAAAATAAATACAGAGAACAGGGATAAATACCAGTAAGAAGAAAGAAGAAAGGCAAGAGGTAAAAGAGGAGAAGGAGAATTAGCGTCTACTGAATACGTCCTGTGTCCCAGAGGCTATTATACTACTTTTAATTATCAGTTCATTAAATCCTCACAACTCTATCAGATGTGTTATAATATTCTCTAGATCACACAAGTGGTACAGTGAAGTTAAGTAATTTTATTAAGAATGCAACTCTGGGGGCTCAGTCGTGGAGCACTTGCCTGGTATGTGTGAGGCACTGGGTTCCATCCTCAGCACCACATATAAGTAAATAAATAAAATAAAGGTCCATCAACAATAAGTTTTTTTAAAAAAGAAGGCAACTCTCTGAAGTGATGAAGCATAGAATTGACTGGACAGTTGGAATTGACATGAAATTGACAATAATTGAAACAGCTATGAAGTCCATGTTTTAATGCTACATGTACTATAAGGCGAAAATGATTTACCATACTCCATCTTGGTTTCTAGAAAACTCACAGTTGAACATAAGTCCTTACCCTGCCCTCCTCCTGCTACTGCTACTAGTAAGACTTCTAACATTACAGTGGAGTACCTGACCAGTCCCAAAGAGTTCTATAGGTTCTAACAGTTGTGAATATTGAAATGAACCCTTCCAGCCACATATATGCACAAAGAAAGGAATTACCTGAATCAGAACCAGCTTGTTTAGTTCTAAGTAAAAATCTGTGCTTCATTTTATTGGGATCATGTTACATTAATGAATAAGTAATCTTCTGAATAGTAGTAGTATTTTTATGATATGAATCTCCCAAGGATTCATATGTTTGGAGCTTGGTCCTTACTGTGGCTTGTGAAAGGTGGTGGGACCAATAAGAGGCAGTGCCCAAAGGGAATAAATTAGGTCATTGAGGGTGCTGCCTTTAAAGTACCCAACCTAATGTATTATATTACTTTAGTATAAAACAGACTAACACTGTTCCTCAATTTATTTTATGAGGATAAAACAAACCCGACTTGATAATCACAAGCACTATATGAAAGACAAAAATTTTAATATATAAGTAAAACTCAATTACAAATATAGACTTAAAACTCTAGATAAAACATTAGCTAAGTGATCTCTGCAACATATAAATACATCATGACCAAATAGGTTTGATCCTAGGAATTCAGAGATGACTTACCAGCATGATATTTATTAATGTAATTTAGTGGACTTCCATAAAAAAGAAGAAAAAAATTAATAAAATAAATGAAGATTCTACATATTGACACATGAACAGGTAGTTCCTCTATTTAAAAAACTAATAGGAACCTGAGAACAGTAAAGAAGGAACATCCTTAATATAATAAACTACTAAAAATCTATAGCAAACATCATGGTTGGTAACCTGCATGAACACTTCCTTCTAAATCAGAAACAAGATAAATAGGTCCAATATTAGCACTATCAACCTACTACTAGATATTCTAAAAAATATAATGAGATAATAAAAAATATTAGAAATGAAGAAGCAAAGCTACCATCATTCATAAGTAAGTTTATCTAAACAGAAAATCCAAGAAAATCTACAAAAAACACATTTTTGCACTAAAAAGATGAAAAGAGATCCAGAGGTGTCCTCAGTGATAGATAATTCCAATAATTTATTCAACCAATATATATGAGGTCCTAGTATTGAACAAAATAGATGAAATATCTACCTTTTATGAAACATATATTCCATCAATCACAGGAATCCATAATATTCCAGTACACCACTAACAGTAATAAATACATCTACTTTCAAATATAACACTACATTAGCAGCAGGGCAATGAGCTATTAGGAATAAAAGTTTCAGTGTTTTATGGAGAAAACTATAAAGCTAATTTAAGAGAACAAGACAATAGGAATAAATAAAATATCTTTGTTCTAGGATGAGAAGAGTAAATGTTACATACATGTCAATGTTCTTCAAATGAAACCATAAATTCAATTCCTAAATCCCAATTTTAAAAATCCATTAAGTTTTCTCACAGACTAAAAAGCTGATGCAATCATTCATGTGGAAGAGTGGGACAGATTATTCATGTCATTATTCACATATATCCCTAGTCATAGTCTTCCTTGCAGCTTTTTCTATGTAGATTAGAAAATCCAAATGCCCTCTATTCTACATTAAGGCACCAGAGGACTCCATGTCTGATAAAAGTATCAACTTTTCTTCCAAAATGTACCATGTTGCTGCATCATCTGAAATGAAGAACACCATGTTCTCACATGGTAGAAGGGTGAGGTGTTGGATAATCATTTCTCTGTACGGGGAAAGGTAAAATTATATCACTACACCATATCAGGTATGAAGATAAATTCTAAATGAATCCAAAACAAATAGGAAAATAAAAACTCTGGAGCTTTTAGATGAAAACATAGGAAAATACCTTCAGCTTTATTGCCTCACTCTACAGAATTACTCAAACAAGACACCAAAAACCAAAATCATGAAAAGAATGATACATTAAAGTACATTAAAATGTGAGACTTCTGTTCATCAAAAATATCATTAAGAAGTGACAAACCACAGATCATGAAATTTTGTTTGAAAACGATAACAAGAAAAGATTAGTATTTAAAATATGCAAAAAGTTCCAAAATTAATAAAATTTAAAAACAATCATTTCACTAAAATAATGTCAAAGTGTATGACTAATAAAATTACAGAAATCCTGAATGGCCATCTAAAATGAAAATATTTTCAAAGCCTTACTGTTATTCAGAAAAATACAAATTGAAACAATACTAAGATATAATTTCATACCTACCAGATTGTCAAAAAATAAAGGAACTCACAAAAATAATTTAAGACAGAAATGTGAGGAAGTGGAAACTCATGTTTTAATAGGTTATAAATTGAAATACTTGTAAAAAACATTTTACTACTGCCTAGTTGGAGGTGTAGAAATAGGGTTTAATTACATTAATGGTGATTTGACACAAATTCTTGCACATATATGAAAAACATATTTAATGATTTTTCAATCCACATCTGCCTCAATATACAAAAAGAAGGAACAATCTAAAATATCTCTCAATAGAGGATAAATAGATTAACTGTTGATCCAGATATATATTAAGTAATTACATAGCACTAAAAATAAAACAGATTTACTTGAATGAATGGATGATTTCTTAAAATCATAATGTTGAGTAGAGGTTCTAAAATTGTCTACATAGGATAATATAGTTTTTGTTTTACTAGCCTTATGCTTTTCAAGGTCATGTAAGATTTTAAATCTCACAAAATAACAAAATATTGTATATGAATACATATAGATATATACTAAAATTACAAAAAATGGTATTGGGATACAACATAATTTCTCCATGGGGAGAAAGGGAAAAATTACTTGATCTAGTACTATAATTTTTAAAATCAATCTGATACAAATAAGGCAAAAATTATTATCTGTTAAATATACATGGACATACTATTCGTTTTCTACCTTTTTGCATCTTAATCATTCATAAATTTAAAAAAGACAAAATGAAAATGGGAACCAGACTGGTCTGCAGTGAATAAGAACTTTAACATCAGAATTCAATTTAGATTTCTATTGCTCCTAGTCAGTAATAGTATGTATATATGACACTAAAATGTCCAGTAATACTACTGACTTACTCCAAGATTAGTCAATTTTAAGGAAAGATAAACACAAAGCAAAGCAATAGTTTGGAAAATTGAATGCTTGTTGAGTTGACTTGTTTATTCAATCAAAATTCTTAAATGACACTATTGGGACAGGATTTTGCAGATTCTAATGACGTATAAAAGACATTTAATAAATAGCCTCATTAGAATAGCTTTGGAAGAATTTTCCATCAAATAAAGGGTTTATCAATGGTTGTTTTTCATAAGACCAAGGCTGACAAAAATGGGCAGATTTCCTCCCACATAAAATACTGCTTTATAAAATAGCTTAACTTCAGCATAGCAAAAGAGCCTTAGCTAAATGAGGAATGCAGGCAAATGCAGACAGATTTCAAAAAATAACCAAGTACCCTTGCAACTCCAAAGAAATTCAGGATTCTAAAATCTAGGTCATCTCAGTTTATGTCAGCTAAGAAACACAGGTAACACAGGAATGATTAATAGGAGAATAATATGCCCTTTACTTGTACTGATAACTGCATTATAGACTGAGAAAGACCAGGCAGGGCCTTTTCTATAATGAACAATATTCCCAGAGGCCAAAGAGATGTGCTTCTTATCCTCTATTTTATTGATATTCATTCATTCATTCATTCACTTATTCTTTAAAATATTTATTGAATGCTGACATTTGCTAATAAGTCATATTTCCTCATAGGTTATTTCTTGTTGCCTAAAAACACCTAAACTTAGTTGCTTAAAACAACATTTCATTACTTCTCTTAGTTTTCTGGGTCAAGAATTACAGGATCACTTAGATGGATAGTTGTGGCTCCATGTTTCCCAACCAGGTATTGATCAGAGCTGCAGTGATGAAGACTTAACTGTCCCAGGAGACATACTTACAAGGTAGTTCACTTGCATGGTCGGGAAGCTGGTGCTGCTTGAGAACTACAGGGCTCAGTTCTTTGATCTCTCCACCAGATTGCTTGAGTGTTCAGCTTAGATGACAGAGTTCCTCAGACTAAATGATAAGAAAAATATGTTTAAGTCACAGTCTTTTTTATGACAACCTTGAAAGTCAGATGCTGCCACTTCTGACACATTCTATTGGTTAACACAGGACCAGACATGTTTCCACATGGGAGAATACAACATAAGGAAATGAATACTGGAGATAAGGGCCATGAAGTTTAGTTTAGATTTTCATTGCTCCAAGACCCTAATAGTATTTATATATGAAACTAAAATGTCCATAATTCTATTGAAGGTTAGTTTCTATACCTTTCTTCTAAATACCTCAAATCATGTAATTCTATTGCAATATAATAAGTACTATGACATACCATTTTTAAGCTTTAGATTTGATTATCCCTAGAGAAAAATACTTTTCCAAGTATCCTTCTTTTAAGATGTAAGAATCAAAAGAGAGATAAAGCCTAAAATCACTGACCTTATCCTAATTTTGCTCTAGGATAAAGCCAACAATCTTAAAAGTTGTAGTTTACAGATGTTTCTATCATTTTGGCCAGAAAGAAGTTAAATTTTTAATATCAATCTTAGAAAGATGACATTTGACATTGACACTGGAAAAGTCAAACAGAATGCTTGAAGCAAGCCTATATATCAAAAGTGACAAATTGAAACAGGAATGATTCTTATGGAATCAGATTTTAAACCTAACCTGGTTTTCAGTTTACATACTGATAACAATATTCCAATTTAAAATATGTTTTACATTTTAAAACATATTTAAAAAGATCAAGTCTATGACTGTTGAGAAAACAATTATTATTATTATTATCCAAAAATTGTTGAACTACTCAGAAATCACATTTTGAGCTTCAAGTACAACTGTTTCATTCAGAGGTCCCTTCTAATTGGACCAAACTGTTTCAATGGATAAAAGGAAGAAAAGGGACCATAATTTCACCTGCCATCCCCAGTTTAGTAAGAGGGTTCATATTGCTGAAAGTAGCAGATCTCAAGGACAACATCTAACTAGCTATAGAGAGTTCAAACGGGAAAGCAGGTGGCAATTATTCTGTTGAGAAGTGCTTGACTATGTTTTGAAGAACTTAACTGCACAGGATAAGTATGAAATTAAGAAACCAAAATGCCAGGATTTTGCAACAAATATGGAAAAGAGTCTTATTGTCCTTTGCAGCAAATTTTTTTATAAAAGACCCAAGTTAGCTGTACCTAACCTCTTACTATTCTGTTTTTATATCTGCCTTGGGCAACTACTATAGTCCCAAGAGACCAATTGAGCAAATCCTAACTCTGACTTCTGGCAGGTAACTACTTATTTTTCTATACAAAGAATTGTGGCATTCTACGATTAGAACATATGCATATAAAACTTTGTCATTTAATTCTAACATTCCCTTTGTATGAGCCTGCTAACTTGCTATGGGAAATGCAATCTTATTTGCCTCCTTTTTCCCATTTAGATTGACTTATTATCTTGTGACCTATATCTATATCTGCTTAATTTGTATGTATAATAATATCCTCTTTGATTTCATTGTCTAGCTACACATTCTACTTTCTTAAAGCAACTTGCTTCACTGCATGACCAAAATCTGTTCACATAACATAGTAGGACTTTAAATCATGCCTTTACTCACCCTACTTGTCATTTATCATTCTTGTAAATTGTTTTCAACCTTTTATCATCTGAACACACTTGAAGAAAAGCTTTGGTCCCCATTGATTCCTGTAAATTTTCTGAGCCTTCTTCTCCATCCATAAGAACAACTCTAGGAGATAACTTGTATTCATTCAATATCCTTGAAATTTTTGCTTAAGTCAAATAGAGTTGCTTTCTGGTTGAAACAAGGAACTCCAACTGATACTGAAAGCATTATAATGAGTGTGCTGTATGTCATAGATATCTAGAGAAAAATGAAAGCTAAGAGTAATTATTTAACTTAGTGTACATTGAATACAGTGAAAGATCTTGTTAATAATTTTGGATAAGCATCAAATAGAACATTGGCACTTAGAATATAATGATAATTGAAGGTGAAATTTTGGAGAATAGTGGACAAATTTATAGAACAATATGCAAAATTCAAGGAGCATGGACTGGAGGAGACTGCTTCTAACAGGGCTAGACATCTTAGGGAAAAAGGAATCCAGAACTCTAGGATCAAGGAGATTTATATGACTATGATCATACTAAATGATCTATTTTTTCTTGCTATTATGAGGTTGCTTAAGAAAAAAATACTTAATGTACTTCTGTGAGAGACCAAATCACAATTTCAGTTAAATACAAAGCTTTACCAATTTTCTCTTGGGAACATTACAGGTATCAAACAGGAACAAGTTAGGCATGAATTAGGAAAGGAGATATTACAGTATGCAGACACCTCAAGAGTATTACCACAAACACATATGCTGCATTTACAATATTGCTGCCTCCATTAATAGATGTTATTATCTTTCCTATACTCTTCCTTGAAGACATTAACCCTCTCACTGTGGGTCTACCTCCTGAGAGCAATACTCTGACTCCTTTTGCTTCTAATTCCACCCATTATTGTCTCCAGGTCTACTAGAGCCAGATACCATTACTCTGTGGTGACATTCAATAAAAACCTTAATTTTAGAGTAGAAGTCATTTACAACATAGATTATAAAGATTTATTTTTAAATTGTAACCACAGGAATCTAGAAATTAAGTGTAGGGTGATTTCTTTGCCAGCAAAAATAAAGCCAGTGCTTTCATTTTGGGTTTAAACTATTAAAATAATGTCCTTTGCAGATAGGCTAGCAGAAAAAGTTAAGACTGCTACTGTTTGCTCATTTGGTTGACAAAAATTCCAAGTATTGATAATAATACTAAATACAATTTACAACACACAACTACAATGTCCTCTTGAGTATAAAGTAGAGGAATGAACTCACTGATGATTTGTTTGGTGTTCTCTTCCCAAGCATATCGACTTGATATACCCAGAAGGTGCTCACAAGGCATTCCCTTTACCACAACCTTGATAAGCATATTTATAAGAATGTTTTTAAAAAGATCTTTATGTATGTGCTATTTCCAGCAGTATATTAAGCAAGATAAATTAAAATCACTCTATTATAAAGTGGTCAAAGGTCAGATAACTTATCAAAAACATTTTCCTAATTTTCATCTGAGCTCTCAAGATATTAATGAGGAATCAAATTGAAGCAGCTGAGGACAAGAGATGCAGCTCCTTTGTTGCTCTTGGTGTATTCTGATTATCTGTGCAGTCAACAGGCAGGCATATATTTTTTAAAATTTTGTACAGACTGCATTTTGATTCATTGTACACAAATGAAGTACATCATTTCATTTCTATGGGTGTGCATGATATAGATTCATACCATTCATGTAATCATAAATGTACATAGGGTAATGATGTCTGTCTCAGTCCACCATCTTTCATATCCCCTCCCTCTCATTTCTATGTAATCTAAAGTTCCTACATTCTTCTCTCACACCTGACTCCCCCACCCCCATTATATATCATCATCCAATTATCAGGGAAAACATTTGACCCTTGGTTTTTTGGGATTGGCTTATTTCACTAAGCACGATATTCTGCAGCTTTATCCATTTGCCTGCAAATGCCATAATTTTATTCTTCTTTATGGATGAATAATAATCCATTGTGTATATATACCACAGTTTCTTTATCCATTCATCAATTGAAGGACATCTGGGTTGGTTCCACAATTTGCTATTGTGAGTTGAGCTGCTATGAACATTGATGTGGCTGCATCACTGTAGTATGCTGATTTTAAGTCCTTTGGGTATAAACCAAGGAGTGGGATAACTGGGAAGGCGTGTTTTTAATTCAGAAAAGTAGAAGAAAGCATCAATCCTTAAGCCCCATGTGTAAGGAATTCAAGTGATAACCTTCTGTGTTAATTTAAGATTCTCAAAAGGCTACACCTTCATTAAAATTATAGAGTCAGGGGAAATCCATAAGATGGCAAAGGAAGATAATAAACTGTCACATATTGGAGTCTATGTGAAAAAGAAAATTCTCTTCTGAAAAGTCATAACCTTAGTACAGTCCTTACACTGGTGAAGAGGTTTGAATTTACTGGAAATGAATAAGAATTCAGTGATAGTTTTCAAGTTATTCCTTTAAAGTACTGAGCAAAGAAGAACAAAATGGCTAAACACATACAATTTAAAATATAAAAATCAGAAAATTTTATTTAATGGTTGACAACATTCCATTCTTGACAATTAGAGAGTTCACACATTTCCTTCAAGCCCATGTGAGACATCTGTAATTATTGACACTTTATTAGGCCACAAAAAGCAGGTATAAAATGAATAATAAAGAAGCATAAAATGGAAGATATCATCTAACCAATATTATACTTTATTAGTAATTAATAGCTATAAAGTAAACAGGAAAACCTGAAATTTTGCACTTAAACAAGTGCTTCTAAATAACACAGTCTACTAATAAAATATTTAAATGAAAAATAATAAAAGTGCTTATAAAACTTGTGCAGTGAATCTAAAATTGAATTTCATGGGGAAATAATATTATTAAATATGCATATTATAAAGCAATGCTGAAAAACTAGGTGCTAAATATCAGATAAAATATTGAAATGAAAAAATTATAAAGATCAGTGCAGAAATTTAAAAGTACAAAAATATAAAGCAATGAAGGGCTCAACAAAGCCATAAGCATTTCTTTGAAAAAACAAGTTTGTTAAAATTTGGCAAAACTGATTGAGAATAAAAAAGGGGGTTGAAAGCAATATTCAACAATGAGATAAAAGATAAAAGGAACATATCGCAAGAAATGAAAGAAATGGGTTAAAGATATATATATAGCTCTCTTCACTTTTCTATTGGAGATCATGGCCAGTTCTGTTTATTTTATTTTATTTTATTTTATTTTATTTATTTTATTATTTGGGTACTGGATTGAACTCAGGGGCACTTGACCACTGAGCCACATCCCCAGCCCTATTTTTTATTTTTATTTAGAGACAGGGTCTCACTGAGTTGCTTAGCACCTCACCATTGCTGAGGCTAGCTTTGAAGTCTCGAGCCTCCTGTCTCAGCCTCCCCAGCTGTTAATATTTTTATTGGTTATTTTTAGTTTTATGTAACAACAGAATCCAAGTTTGAAAATAAAATAAACACCATTGACAAAAGTAATACAAATATATGTCATCTAAAATACATTTAACAAAATATGTTCAATAGGGTTATGGGAAAGAATACAAATTTATATTGAAAATACTGATTGAGGATATAGCTCAGTGATAGAGTACTTGCCTAGCATATGGAAGAGCCTGGGTACAAACCCCAGCATCCTAACAAGCAAAATATTACAAGCTGTTTCTAACTTTTATATGGCAGCATAGAGGATAAAGAATGAACTCTTTTAGGGATAATGGGAGAGGAACTTTCCCTAATAAATATTAAAGCCGATCATAAAGTATACTATTTGCACAATGATAGAAAAAATAGACTAATGTAAGATAATAGGGAAACAACAGATAGATTCTGGCATATAAACTTAAGTGATTTATGTTTGATTTTGATATTATACAACAGTAAGAGAATAACAGACTATGCAATACATAATGGTAGAATACATGATTATCCATGTGGAAACTGGAAAATTGAATTCTATATCATACTTCAATCCCAAAATTTCATAAATTCTTATGGCTTTTTCATTCTTTCGATAAACACTTATTAATCTCCAACTTTGTTCCAGGCACAATCATAGCTGCTGAACACAGCCAAACCTTTCTCCATTCTTGTGAAGCTGGCATTCAAATTGAGGGAATGAGATAAGAAAAACACTATGTGCACAACTTACACATATAAATAGAAGGTTAGGAGTGCTATAAAAATGATACAAAGCTGGGTAAGGTAGATGGAGATGAAAAACATGGCAGTGAAGGTGTCTAATACTGTCAGTCATATAGAACTAGGATTACTGGATGATGTAGCACTTCTATTTTTAATTTTTGAAGAATTTCCATAATTGCTTTCTATTTTACATTCTCACTATCAACGTACAAATATTCCGACTTCTCCACATCCTTGCCAATATGTGTTATCTTTTGTTTTGACAATAGACTTCACATTGTGGATTTGATTTACATTTTCCTCATGATTAGTGATATTGAGTATGTTTACATATACCTACTGCCGAATTGTATATATTATTTGAAGAAATGTACATTCAAGTCTGTTGTCTATTTTTAAGCCAAGTTAGTTTTTGCTATTGAGTGGTAGTTCTTCTTATGTTTTGAATATTAAACCCATTATGTTACATGTAACCACAAATAGCCTAATCTGATTTGATTATCAGAATATGGTATTATGAACTGAATATTTGTGTCTATCTCCTTCCCCCAAAAATCATATACTGAAATGCTACTGTCCAATGTAATGTTAAGAGGTGGGCTGTTTGGGAGGTAATAATCATGAGTGTGGATCCCTCACAGTTGGGACTAGTGCTTTTAAAAGAAGAAAAAAGACAGCATGCATCCTCCTTCTGCTCTCTGCCATATGAGGAGACAATGAGAAAACAACCATCTGTAAACCAAGAAGCACACCCTCCTCAAACATTGAATTGACCACTACCTTAACATTTGACTTCCCAACCTTTAGAACTATGAAAAATATTTTTTAAGTCATCCAGTCTAAGGTAATTTATTATAGTATCCTGAACTAAAACACAAGGCTTGCAAATATTTTTTCCTATTTTGTAGGTTGTCTTTTCATTTTGTTGATTATTTTCTTTGGTATACAGAG
The DNA here is from genome assembly GCF_902686445.1 of Sciurus carolinensis. NCBI lineage: Eukaryota > Metazoa > Chordata > Mammalia > Rodentia > Sciuridae > Sciurus > Sciurus carolinensis. The sequence continues at coordinate 124,010,750 of NC_062232.1, read as the reverse complement.
CTTCATAGTTTAATATAATCCCATTTGTCTATTTTTGCTTTTTATTATTTTATTTTGCTTTTGGTTTCATAGCCAAGAAATCATTCCTTTGTGAAGAAGATTTATCTCTTTTTTTTCTGGGTGGCTTTATAGTTTCAGATCTTATTTTCAAATATTTAATATATTCCTAGTGGGGTGTGGTGTACATGCCTATAATCCCAGCAACTCAGGAGGCTGAGGCAGAAGGATTGCAAGTTAGAAGTCAAACTCAGCAACTCAGCAAGATCTTCAGCAGCTTAGATACGCCCTGTCTCAAAGTGAAAAAATAAAAAACTACTGGAGATGTGACTCAGTGGTAAAGTGCCCTTGGGGTCAATCTTCAGTACAAAAAAAATTAGAAATAAATATTTAATATATTTTGAGTTGGGCTTTGTGTATGACCCAAAAGGATTCAATTTTATTCTTTCATCAGTGGATAATCAATATTACTCAAACTATTTATTGAACAGATGACCATTTTACACTGTTTTTTCTTAGCACTTTCATAAAAGATCAACATGGTTTAATTTCATGCCTCTCTCTTTTGGTACATTGGTTCATGTCTTTATTCCAGTACCACAATGATTTGATTACTGTGTCTTTGTAATAAATACTGAAATGAGACAGTGTGATGCCTCCAGGTCTATAATTCTTTATCGAAATTGCTTTGGATATTAGGGGTCTTTTGTGGCTCCATATGAATTATAAGATTATTGCTTTTGTTATTTTGGAAAAAAGGCCTTCAGGATTTTGAGGGGGATAGACTGAATCTTTAAATAGCTTGGGGTAATATGGAAACTGATATTAAGTCTTCCAATTCATGAAAATGGGTTATCTTTTCATTTATTTGCATCTGATTCGATTTCCTTGACAGGGTTTTATGTTCTTAGTGCACAGTTTCTTTCATCTGTTTGGTTAATTTTTTTCCTAAATATTTTATTCTTTTGATGTTACCATAAATGGAATTTTCATCTGTTTCAATGGTGATGTTCTCAATTTGTACTCATCTGGGGTGCTACACTCTCTAAAATGGTATTTCAATCCATAAGGTGTTGTTAAATCTTGGTAGACATATGAGGTTATGGTTTTCTACTCCACCATTTTCTGCTGTCACTGTAAGATTTTAACTCTTAATAAATGCGTAGACTCTTCCTACTATTTCAACATTATAAACATGAAATAATGATGATTTTGTATCTGTCCTTACTAACTTTTCCAATTACTTTATTAACTATAAATTCCTGGAAGAGAAATTTCTGTGCCAATGAGTAGAGCAAGAATTCTTGACTTCTCAGCATCCATTCTCTTCTTAATTAATAAGTCAAATGATGTAAAAGTAACCCCAATCCCCTTGTCAACAACTGGTTTGGAGATGACAAATCTAATACTGGTCATTAAGATATATTAAAAATCATTTGAGGAATTAAGGGAAAGTTTCCCTCTCCTTTAAATATATTCAAATAATATATTTTCCTGTTATGTCTGATGAGCTGTTTGGAATAATCGTGTCTATCTAATAATTAAGATAACTTTGTTCAGAGGATAAAGTTTTTACTCTGACACCAGAAACATAAATACACTTAAAGATCCTGGATTTTTAATATCATCATTGTGTCCCACAATCAAAGAACCCTCAAATTCTACTTCTAACATTACCATATATGAGATAATCAATTTTCTGTTGAAACTCATTTATATCAGATTGAAATCATCCTATATAAATATAATGGATATTCATACATTAATTTTTACATGTCAAATTATCTTCAAAACTAGGAGAAAAGTTATATTGTATTTTGGCAATGTGCAAAAGGGCCCATTTTCTCAAATACATGCTAATCCCAGATAATATCCTTATATTTTCTGGCATATCAAATGTGATAAATATTATTTTATTTTTCATTACAATAAGTAATGAGTTTGAACAGTTTGCATATTCTTCCTGTTTATTTGTATTTCTCCTTTACTGAATTGGTTGATCATTCATAGTCATTTAGTTTCTTGGCTTGTTTTTGATAACATAGTTATCTATCTTTAAAGATTAATGTGATTTTTAAGACAAATTTGAAGTAATGCAAGTGTGGCACAGACTAAGTAATAGTACCTAAGGAATGGTAAAGTACTATGTAGATAGATTATTACCTATTAATAATGATGTCCTCAGAACAATCAGAATACTGCTTAAACAATACATCACTAATAAGTATTGCACTCTCAAAGTTTTTGTGCAACTTTTCAGTAAATATATCACTGAGTTTGTAATTTGTATCCCAGGTTTGCCTTCAACAATATATTGAACAAGTCACTTACTTTCTGAGCTTCAGATTCTAAATAATTGCACAACTTCATTATGAGAAATGAATGATACAACAAGTGTACTCATGAGTAAAGGAAAATTTTTATAATGAACTCAAAATTCCTACTATCAATGTCTAAAATCTGAACTTAGTACTACTGTACAATTTAGATGCTAATTCTTTTTTTTTTTTTTTTTTTTGTGGTGCTGGGGATCGAACCCAGGGTCTTGTGCTTGCAAGGCAAGCACTCTACCAACTGAGTCACAACCCCATCCCCAATAGCACACCCCTAATTCATTTTTATTATTGCCTTGTATGACTTATTTCTTATTTATTTGTAAATGATCCACATTTTAAAAAGCATCTTAGGATCTGACCTGTTATCTGTTATATCTTTTAAAAATTGAGAATTTGTAGAAAAAAATATGAAAAGAATACCTAACAGTGGCTTGAGACCAATTCAAATAAAGCAGAGAACATGAGCAAGGACAAATTAACAACAGGTAAATGATGCTTTATATCTAATTTTTAAATGCTATTGTGGAAAATAACAAGAGAACAACCACAGTTTGCTTAGCCACATCACTATTTTGGTAACTACATTTCTATTCATTTAAAATGTGAATGGCTGACATTTTTAGTCAATAGTTTGAAATGCTAATGTTGTGTTAATCTTGGAGCAAATCATTTCCTATTTAAATAGATCAATTTTGTCCAGGAGAGAGGTGTAATCTATAATGATTTGGTAAGTCATTTAGAAATAATTTGAATAACTGTAGAATGAACAGTTTTGTCACTGAAAAACACCAGACAATAGTTTCAGGAAAAGGTTTAATAGAAAATATATGTGGGCCAATGAACATTTAATGTCCTTGGTTATAATAACATCTATTTGTTTAATAATAGGATTCTAAATAAATACAAGTAACCATAGAAGAAAAGTGGTAAAGATGAATATACTCAACTGAACTCTAACATTTTTCCTTTCTTCAGGAACTGCAGCTATTCTTGGTAAGAAGCTCTTTAATGAGTACAACGTCAGAAGGAGAAACAAGAAGCATTTCTTATAAGGAAAGCATCGTCTGATAATTAAACATTTAAACACATTACCTACCTCTATGTCTATTTGGCTTATCTGATTGCCTGTTATAATTCCCTTTAACTCATATAAAACACCATAAAGATATTGTGCCTAAACACAAAGGAAATAAAGGCAATTTTCCTTATGAAAGCACTCTCCCAACAAACATATGCACATATCATGTACCTTTTACAGGTAGGTTTTCTAACCCCACAGATGAAGGCAGAGATAGGTAATTAATTGACTTACTCAGGACAGTGTTCCTAACATATGATTTGTTAGTATAAGTACATTTCATGGAAATATTTGAGAAACACTAATGCTAAAACATATTTGACGTTTTTCTCAAATTAAAATGTGATTGGCCATACTTTTTATTGTTTTTGTTTTTGTTTATTGTTGCTACTATTGTTTTGGTTCTGTTTAATTTTGCTCTCTGGTTAAATCTGCCAATCTTAACTCAGGAACTTTTCTATTCTTTCTCTGGTTGGTTCGGTTATTTATTAACACTGTGATCTCAGTTAAATCACTTTCCCTAGATTTTCAAATTCTTCAGGTAAAAAAATGATTTCCAGTTTCTGTTTTCATATTTCTACTTTCACAACTATCCTCACAGTTAACCACTTCCAGGTCAGTTGAAGGTGATTACTACACAATTAATTGATTTTATTATTAAATGTTATAATTTAGTAGTTGAAATTAAAATTAACCATAGTGGCTCTGATTATTTAGAGGAAGAAGATATTATGAGATTAATAGTCAACATTATATATTTATAATGGCCAAATCCCATACAACTATTTATAAAATATTTTACCTATAATCCCCTGCCCTCTCTAAATTCCTTGCTTTGCATATCATATTATCAGACTAAACCACTCTCTGTGTTTCCCGGATGAAAGTGTTTACAGACTGCAGTATCATTTTTTCATAATTTGAATATTCTAATCTGTTGGCCCACTACCACTCTCTCCAAGCCAGTTTATTGGTAATTGTATTACCACATGGATGATGCTTCAAACACCTTGCGATTTTACTTCCTTTACTTACCCTTCTCAAATGATCACATCTGCCCAATCTCATCCTCCACCTCCCATGGGTATATACTAGACCTTGTCAAAACCAAAGATACAATCATCCCATAATTTCAATTTCAAACATCCCATTCTGACCACTGTCTCCTACATTTCCAGTTCATTTTTAATACCCTAACTCCAGTTACATCCTCACTACGAAGGCACATCACTTTTAGTAACTTTTCACTGTTACCCTCTTATATCCTCCTTTTCCCCCAGATTAAATTTTCATCATCTATCAGTGTGATAATCATTATCACTATTTACTGATATCTGGTTTTCTTTCACTTCATTTTGGAGTTACACAGGGACTATCACACTGCTATTCAATTGTAATACATTTTTGTAATTCAACTCCTTTCCCCACTATGTTAGTCAGCTTTGTCTCTGTGACAGAAGTAACTTACCAGAACAACACAGAGGAAGAAAAGTTTATTTGGAGGAAAAATTTCAGAGGTCTCAGTGCTTTGGTTCATGGTTCAGAAGACTAGTCATGGTCACCACAGTTCATTGCTCTAGGTCTAAGGTGAGGCAGAACATCATGGTGAAAATGCATGGTGGAGGAATACTACTCCATTCATGACAGTGAGCAGGGAATTCCCTTGTGCAACACCTCCTCTAGGCATGAGTCTCCTTCTTCTAGTTACCACGTAGTCCATTGTAAGATGAACTAATTAGGTAACAGCTCTCACAATTCAACCATTTCACCTCTGAATATCCCTGCATTGAAACAGGAGCTTTTGGAGAACACCTAATTCCCAAACCATAGCATACTTTGGCATAGAAATCTCTTTTGTCTATTGTTTTCCTATTTCAAATAGCCAACACGTACTTCACACTTTTATTCTCAGCTATGACACTGCATGTGCCAGGGGAGTGTGGGGAGGAAGGGAGAAGGAGAGGGAAGAAGGTGGGACACAGAAATAGCTAGTGAGATATTCAGAAAAGAACCTTAAGTTATAAAGCATATCTTATATATCTGCCTTTCTTGCATTAATATTGATACATTGTGCTAAATTTTAAGGCCCTGTACTCCATAATTTCCCAAGATCATAACCTAGTAAAAAGCATCACTTTTTCAACTCTCCTTTTCTGGGACAATGGAATAAAGGAAAACTAATTCATGGAGTAGTTTAAATCATGAGTGAGCCAAGCTATTAAGTCACTTAACTCCTCATCTTTTTATTCTGATCAGCAAGCAGCCCTACATGCTAGCAAGTAGGTACTTTAACTACAAACCTAGAAGGGGATTTTTCTTCTGTTAATGTCTACCTTTGCTTCTGGATGTCATAGCTTTCTTGGTAACATTCTGTTTGCTGAACTGAGAAAACAATCAGCTGTGTGCAGCATGTATTGTTTTGAACTTTCCTTCATCCTATTTCCATACAAGATCTTAGAAAAACATGCATAAGTACAACACAAAATGGATTTACTCATGGCAATCAATTTGCTTCAATGTGAACTCCACACTCCCCTATTTCCAGAAACATACTTTATTCCTTAGTTGGATTTTACTTCATAAACATACAAACAGACTGTGTTTTTTTTTTCTATCTTAAAACAATTATGACCCTACATCTGTTTGAAACTACAGCTTTGCTCCTCTGTTCTTTTTAACCCCAAAATTCTTCAAATGACTTGCTTATACTTGAGGTCTCCAGGTTCTCACTTACCATGCTTTTTTAGGCTCATTCTAACTGGACTTTCAACTCCATCATTTCACTAAAACTGTTACAAATAACCACCAAGTATTTGAACCAACTCATTGCCTTCCTTGTTCTATCAGCAGTATTTTACAGAATTAATCATCTCTCCTTGTACATTCCCCTAACTTGATTTTCATAGCAGTGCACTTGCCTGTCATTCTTTCTATGGCACTAGACAATTACACACAGGTTTCTTAGCAAATTAATCCTCATCTCACTAAATTTCCAAAGGTTGGGGAATCTCAAGGATAATGGTTTCAATGTTCTATCACTTATTTTGTGATTCTGTCCATTGCAACTTTAAATGTGGCTATATTATGATTATTTACACACATACATGTGTGTGTATATTTCCATTCTATATTCCTTCTCTGAAGTCAAAATTCTTATTAATTTTTTCAATAAATGAAATTTCAAATATCTTTACCATGTTCCTTATTTGTCCTCTCAGGTCTGTTCCTCACACAGATTTTCCCACCTCAGAATCATCATTCAAATTTTGCATTTCAAAAAGTTGGAACTATCATTAACTTTCTCACATCCAGGTCACACCCATTAAAATATATATATCTTGGGAGCCCGCCCTCCCCCCTACTGTGGATGGTCATCGGTCCCCCCCACTGCAGAGGGACACTGCCACCTGCCTCAGTGCTGACTTAGTGCACCCTCACTGGGGCTACCCAGCTTCTTTGGAGGCTGGTGCAGGCATTTTGAATTATTCCTGAGTACGTGGCCATCATCATCGGAAGGGCAGCTCCCTTCCTGAGATACCTCTACAGGAGACTGGAGGCCCTTTGACAGGTACCTCTGTTTACTCACATCCTACACCCTTCCCCACCCTCTTGTTCACAACTAGAAACACTCTAAATAGTAATCGAACTCATCCTGTTCATTACAATAATGTTAAAGTCTTTATAGGGGTTATCTGGTTCAGGGCTGCATTTTCTCTGTATTGGGTGGTGCTAGAATTGATCTCCCCTTCACAGGAGAGGTACTGTAAAATTGAAGGGTCATAATAAACCTGCAAGGGGGGAAATTCAGTATCTCTGATCTTCACTGCTAGAGGGGAATATACAGAAATAATATGAAGAAACAGGGGAAGAAAGTGTCCCTAACAAACCAAGATGCTATTGTGATAGAATCCAATGACAGTGTGGCAGTAGAAATGACAGAAAAAGAGTTGAGAATCTGCATACTTACAATGATCCATGAAGCAAAAGATGAGATAAGAGAGCAAATGCAGGCAATGCATGATCATTCCAGTAAACAGTTAAAAGAGCAAATGCATGAAGCAAAAGAACACTTCAATGAAGAGATAGAATTTCTGAAAAAAAAACAGAAATACCTGAAATTAAAGAAGTGATAAACCAAATTAAAAACTCAATAGAAAGCATCACCAACAGAATAGATCTCATGGAAGACAGTATCTCAGACAATGAAGACAAAATATTTAATCTTGAAAATAAAGTTGAAGAAACTGAGAAGATGTTAAGAAGTCATGAATGGAATCTCCAAGAATTATGGGATATCATGAATAGATGAAATTTAAGAATTATTGGGATTGAGGAAGGCACACTGATACAAACCAAAGGAATGAACAACTTGTTCAATGAAATAATATCAGAAAATTTTCCAAACCTGGAAAATGAACTGGAAAATCAAACACGAGAGGCTTACAGAACACCAGGTTCACAAAATTACATCAGATCCACACTAAGACACATTATAATGAAAATACTTCACATACAAGATAAACATAAGATTTTAAAGGCTGCAAGAGAAAAGAGTCAGATTACATATAAGGGGAAACCAATATGAATATCAGCAGATTTCTCAGCCCGGACACGAAAACAAAGAAGGGCCTGGAACAACATATTTCAAGCTCTGAAAGAACATGGAAGCCAACCAAGAATCCTATACCTAGCAAAACTAACCTTCAGATTTGACCATGAAATAAAATCTTTCCATGATAAACAAAAGTTATAAGAATTTACAAGTAGAAAGCCTGTACTACAGAACATTCTCAGCAAAATATTTTGTGAGGAGGAAGTGGAAAACAACAATACAAGTCAGCATAGGGAGGAACTACCCTAAAGGAAAAGCCAATCAAAGGGCAAGTAAAAAGCCAAAAATAAGCCGAAATGACCAGGAATACAAATCATATCTCAATAACAACTGTTGGGGGCTAGGCCATGCAGACTACGCCAAGATGGCGCCTGGCAACCAGCCAGAAGTTGTTTTGATCACATCGGTAGTGAGGAAGTCAGTTAACATAAACACACCCAGGTGTTTTATCATTGGCCATATTCAAATAAGTACACGCACACAACACGTGCACATGTGTTCCCGAGTGCTCCTGCTCATGCCTGCTCATTTTGACCTTTACTGTGATTGGACAGCTAGCTCCTCACCTGATCTTTGCTTAACTAGCATGGCCCTACCCTCTACCTCCTGGAGGGGATACAAGCCGGCTCTCCTTGAGCACCGGTGTTCCCGGGTTCCTGAAGCATCAATAAACTCCTTCAAACTCAAGAGTCTTGCTACCCATTTGTCTCCCATGCCAAATTGACACCACTGGACGGCGTCAAGTGGTGGCCCATACGGGGCACTCTACATTTGTCTCCCCTCCCAAGAACCCAAACGGTAAGTAGCGAGGTAAACTGCAGTCCCTGTCTCCAAGGCAGTTAGGTGCTCAGGATAGCTAGCCAGGTAGTGAAGTGCAAAAATGCATGTATTTTGTGTTGCTTGTGTGTTTGTCAAATTCAAGAGTCTTGCTACCCGTTTGTCTACCCAAATGGTAAGTAGTGAGGTAAGCTGTAGCCCCTGTCTCTAAGGCAGTTAGGTGCTCAGGTAAGCTGTAGCCCCTGTCTCTAAGGCAGTTAGGTGCTCAGGATAGCTGGCCAGGTAGTGAAATACAAAAATAAATAGGATAGTAAATGAGCTCTGGAGAGCATGTATTTTGTATTGTTTGTGTGTTTGTACTACTGTTAGTGTGGTCTTTGTTCATCCTGTATCAAACTTATTTAGCAGCAAAAGATGGGTTCAGGAATATCATGAAATCAGTTTGAAAGGATAATTCAAAAAGGAGGCATAAAAAATATATTACAAGAAGGAGAAGAAGTACTAGAAGAGATTATAGTGAAGGTTAGCTGGAGTAGCCAAAAACAGGAAGAAAGTTCTGAGGAGGAGGGAGACACTGGGGAGGAGCTGAAGAATAAGCGAGTTAACATTGCAGAGTTGCTGGAGGGCAGGAAAGACCATGAGATAATTACCCCCTCAGCTCCCCCTTATGATAAAAGGTGGGAAGACCCGACATTTTGTAAGCATTCTTGTCGGCCATGTTGTAGTGGAGTCCCAAGTGATAAACAGACCAGGGATTGCTGGGACCCTGTGGAAGGCCCATTAAGACTGTCCTGCCCGGTCTTGGTGGACAATCAGGGGCAGCGATTTCAATCAGGTCCCTAGAATTTAAAACAGTAAAAAATCTTAAAGAGGCAGTCGCTACTTATGGGCCCCAAGCTCTGTTTACCGTGAGTATGGTGGAATCCATCACAACACTTAATCTGACTCCTAGTGATTGGGTAAGTATGTGTCGAGCAGTTTAGCATGGTGGACAATGTTTAATGTGGAAAGTAACCAATCAAGAGCTCTGTGCAGAGATGGTTCATAGAAACGCAGCCGCAGGTTTCCATCAACAAAACCTAGATATGTTACTGGGACAAGGACTATACACTGAACAACAGGCAACAAATTACGTATGATCCAGTGGTCTATCTTCAGATAGCTACCTGCACTGTGTTAGAGCTTGGAAAACAGTACAAGGCCATGGGGACTTGCAAGGGCAATTATCCAAAGTTATACAGGGCTCAAATGAACCTATATGCAGAATTCGTAGGCCGTCTGTTACAAACAGCAGGCAGTGTTTGGGGATTCAGAACAAGCAACACCTTTAATAAAACAGCATATGAACAAGCTATAAATGGTGCAGGGAAGCAATTAGGCCATGGAAAATAAGGATCTCAATACCTATTTAAAAATATGCAGAGATATTAATGAGTCAGCTATACAGGGTCAAGTACTAGCAGCTGCTGTCACCCAAGGAATGGCTCAAGCTATGGAGGCCAAACCCAAAAGCTGTTTTTCATGTGGGCTTGTCAGCACCTAGGACCTGATAAAAAGGTCTCCAGTAATCTGGCTTTTGGACCTTGGTATTTACCTAATCAAATATATATCACATCTCAAAGCACAGAAGATTTTATAGAAAATTTGGAATATAAAGGTAATTTCAACCCCTTATCCATGTAGTCCTTATGCGGGCCTAAGGTATGTACGGATATAAGTCCCCTGGCTTTTGTAAAAGGAGGGTCTATAAGTAAGGAAAGTGCACTGATCAAAAGGTTAATGGAGTTAATAGTGAAGTATGTAAAGAGAGTGAAACCATTGTTTTTTCATGTACTCCTGTGTGCCTAGCTGTCCCTTTCCTTTTTGTGACTTCTAATGAGAACTTCTCTAGACAGTTATCTTCACAGATCGCACAACAGACAGATAGATTCGACGAGCTGGTAACAAGGCTTCGACAACAAATCCTCACCATAAATGCCACTAAGGTGGAAGTCAAACCGGGAGAACTTATCACAGGAGCATTAGATAAACTAACACAATTTGGCACCAAATTTGGGGGACTCTTAAGTCTCACACTAATAAGCTTGGGTGTGCTTGTATTAATTCTATTCTACATTTACAAAAGCCTCAAAACCAGTCAACAGGCTCATAATGTGATCATAAAACAGGCCATGGCCGCCCTTGAAGCAGGACAATCTCCCAACATATGGCTTAGTATGCTGGATCGGTAGTCAAAGACGGGGAACCATGGGAAAACACTGTACCAACCTAAGACAGAAGGGCCAACCCTGCTTTGGTATCCTTTGATGACGGGTAAGGACAGGACGTTGATTCCTGGGACCTAAGACAGACATGATCCCTGCCAGCTTCATTTTCATTTCATATAAGGAAGGGGGAGATGTTGGGGGCTATGCCATGCGAACTATGCCAAGATGGCGCCTGGCAACCAGCCAGAAGTTGTTTTGATCACATCGGCGGTGAGGAAGTGGGTTAACATAAACACACCCAGGTGCTTTATCATTGGCCATATTCAAATAAGTCCACGCACACAAGACGTGCACATGTGTTCCCGAGTGCTCCTGCTCATGCCTGCTCATTTTGACCTTTACCGTGATTGGACAGCTAGCTCCTCGCCTGATCTTCACTTAACTAGCGTGACCCTACCCTCCACTTCCTGGAGGGAATATAAGCCAGCTCTCCTCAAGCTCCGGTGTTCCCGGGTTCCTGAAGCATCAATAAACTCCTTCAAACTCTAGAGTCTCACTACCCGTTTGTCTCCCACGCCAAATTGACTCCGCTGGATGGCGTCAAATAACCCTGAATGTCAATGGCCTAAACTCGATAATCCAAAGACATAGACTAGCAGATTGGATTAAAAAGAAAGACCCAACAATATGCTGCCTTCAAGAGACTCATCTCATAGAAAAAGACATCCACAGACTACAGGAGAAAGGATTGGGAAAAATATACTATTCACATGGACCCAGTAAAAAAGCAGGGGTCTCCATGCTCATATCAGATAAAGTGGACTTCAAACCTAAGTTAGTCAGAAGGAATAAAGAAGGACATTTCACACTGCTTAAGGGAAGCATAAAACAGCAAGATACAATGATTTTAAATATTTATGCCCCAAACAACGGAGCATCTATGTACATCAAACAAACCCTTCTCAATTTTAAGAATCAAATAGATCAAAACACAATATTAGCAGGGGACTTTAACACACTGCTCTCACCACTGGCTAGATCCTCCAAACAAAAACTGAACAAACTATAGAACTAAATGATATAATCAATGATATAGACTTAATGGACATTAACAGAGTATTTCATCCATAATTGAGTGCATATACTTTCTTCCCAGCAGCTCATGGATCCTTCTCCAAAACAGACCATATGCTATGCTACAAATAAGCCATTAGTAAATACAAAAAAATAGAGATACTACTCTGTATGCTATCAGACCATAATGGAATGTAATTAGAAATGAACAATAAAATAACAAATGAAAATTACTCATACACCTGGAGACTGAAGAATATGCTATTGAATGATTCAATGATAACAGAAGGCATCAGGGAAGAAATAAAAAAAATTCTTAGAGGTAAATGAGAACAATGACACAACATATTAAAATCTCTGGGGCACTCTGAAAACAGTACTACAAGGAAAGTTCATTGCACTGAACTGATACATTAAAAAGAAAAAAGTCAACAATTAAATGACCTAACATTACATCTCAAAGCTCTAGAAAAAGAACAGATCAACACCAAAAATAATAGAAGACAGGAAATAATTAAAATCAGAGCTGAAATCAAAGAAATTGAAACAAGAGAAACAATTCAAAAAATTGACAAAACAAAAAGTTGGTTCTTTGAAAAAGTAAACAAAATTGATAAACTCCTAGCCACACAAACGAAGAGAAGGAGAGAGAAAACTCAAATTACTAGAATTCTTGATGAAAAAGGAAAGGTCACGACAAAAACCATTGAAATACATAACATGATTAGAAGCTATTTTGAAAATTTATATGTCAACAAAATAGAAAATATTGAAGACATCAACAAATTTTTAAGAGACATATGATCCTCCCAAACTGAATCAGGAAGATGTACACAATCTAAACAGATCAATTTCAAGCACTGAAATAGAAGAAGCCATCAAAACCTACCAACCAAGAAAAGCCCAGGACCAGATGGATTCTTAGACGAATTCTACAAGACCTTTAAAAAAGAACTAATACCAATACTCCTCAAAGTATTTCAGGAAATAGAAAAGGAAGGAATCCTTCCAAATTCATTCTATGAGGCTAGTATCACTCTGATACCAAAACCAGACAAAGACTCATCAAGGAAAGAAAACTTTAGACCAATATCCTTGATGAACATAGATGCAAAAATCCTTAACAAATACTGTCAACTCACATACAAAAATATATTAAAAAGATAGTGCACCATGATCAAGTGGGGTTTATCCCAGGGATGCAAGTTTGGTTCAACATGTGGAAATCAATAAATGTAATTCATCACATCAATAGATTTAAGAATCACATAATTATTTCAATTGATGCTGAGAAACCATTTCATAAAATACAGTACCCCTTCATGCTCAAAACACTAGAAAATATAGGAATAGTGGGAACATACCTGATCATTGTAAAGCTTATCTACATTAAGCCCACAGCCAATATCATACTTAATGGAGAAAAACCGAAAGCATTCCCTCTAAAAACTGGAACAAGACAGGGATGCTCTCTATCACCACTTCTATTCAACATTGTCCTTGAAATATTTGCCAGAGCAATTAGACAGACCAAAGAAATTAAAGGGATACAAATAGGAAAAGAATAACTAAAGCTGTCACTATTTGCTGATGACATAATCCTATATTTAGAAGATCCTAAAAACTCCACTAGAAAACTTCTAGAACTAATAAATGAATTCAGCAAAATAGCAGGATATAAAATCAATATGTGTAAATCTAATGCATTTCTATTCATAAGTGATGAATCCTCTGAAAGAGAAATTAGGAAAACCACTCCATAATAGCCTCAAAAAATAAAATAAAATACTTGGGAATTAATCTAACAAAAGTGGTAAAAGACCCCTACAATGAAAACTACAGAACATTAAAGAAAGACCCTGAAGAAAACCTTAGAAGATGGAAAGAACTCCCATGTTCTTAGATAGGCAGAATTAACATTGTCAACATGACCATTCTACCAAAGGCACTATACAGATTCAATGCAATTCCAATTCAAATCCCAATGACATTCCTCATAGACATAGAGAAAGCAATCATGAACTTCATATGGAAGAACAAGAGATCTTGAATAGCCAAAACAATCCTGAGTAGAAAAAGTGAAACTGGAGGTATTACAATACCAGACGTTAAACTATATTACAGAGCAATAGTAACACAAACAGCATGGTATTGGCACCAAAATAGACAGGCAGATCAATGGTACAGGGTAGAAGACACAGAGACAAAACCACATAAATACAGTCACCTCATATTAGACAAAGGAGCCAAAAACATACGATGGAGAAAAGATAACCTGTTCAACAAATGGTGCTGGAAAAACTGGAAATCCATATGTAGTAAAATGAAATTAAACCCCTATCTCTCACCCTGCACAAAACTCAACTCAAAATGGATCAATGTCATAAGAATTAGACCAGAGACCCTGCACCTAATAGAAGACAAAGTAGGCCCGAATATTCATCATGTTGGCTCAGGATCAGACTTCCTCAACAAGACTCCCAAAGCACAAGAAATCAAAGCAGGAATCAATAAATGGGATGAACTCAAACGAAAAAACTTTTTCTCAGCAAAGGATATAATAAAGACTGTGAAGAGAAAGCCTACAGAGTGGGAGAAAATCTTTTCCATATGCATTTCAGATAGAGCACTAATATCCAAAATTTATAAAGAACTTAAAAAACTTTACACCAAAAATACAAAGAACCCAAATTAAGAAATCCACAGAAAGCATAACCAATAGGATAGAACACCTGGAAGACAGAACCTCAGATATTGAAGACAAAATATTTAACCTTGAAAACAAAGTTAAACAAACAGAGAAGATGGTAAGAAATCCTGAACAGAATCTCCAAGAACTATGGGATATCATGAAAAGGCCAAATTTGAGAATTACTGGGATTGAGGAAGGCTTAGAGAAACAAACCAAAGGAATGAGCAATCTATTCAATGAAATAATTTCAGAAAATTTCCCAAATCTGAAGAATGAAATGGAAAATCAAGTCCAAGAGGCTTATAGGACTCCAAATACACAAATTACAACAGACCCACACCAAGGCACATTATAATGAAATACCGAACACACAAAATAAAGACAGAATTTTAAAGGCCGTGAGAGAAAAGAACAAAATTACATTCAGGGGGAAAACAATACGGATATCAGCAGATTTTTCAATTCAGACCCTAAAAGCTAGAAGGGCCTGGAACAACATTTTCAAGCTCTGAAAGAAAATGGATGCCAACCAAGAATCGTATACCCAGCAAAACTTACCTTCAAATTTGACGATGAAATAAAATCATTCTATTATAAGCAAAAGCTAAAAGAATTTACAAAAAGAAAGCCAGCATTACAGAACATTCTCAGCAAAATATTCCATGAGGAAGAAACAAAAAACAAAGAAGCAAATCAGCAAAGGGAGGAATAATGCTAAAGAAACTGAAATAAAGGAGGAACCAAGTTATGTCAAAAAAATAAATAAATAAATAAAATTTAAAAAATGAACCAAATGACCAGGAATACAAATCATATCTCATTAATAACCCTGAATGTTAATGCCCTGAATTCATCAATCAAAAGACATAGACTGGCAGATTGGATAAAAAGAAAGATCCAACAATACGTTGCCTGCAACAGACTCACCTCATAGAAAGAGATACCCATAGACTAAAGGTGAAAGGATGGGGAAAAACATACTATGCACATGGACTCAGCAAAAAAGCTGGAGTATCCATCCTCATTTCAGATAATGTGGACTTCAAGCCAAAGTTAGTCAGAAGGGATAAAGAAGGACATTTCATACTGCTTAAGGGAAGCAGAAATCAGCAAGATATAACAATCATAAACATCTATGCCCCAAACAGTGGCTCATCCATGTATGTCAAACAAATCCTTCTCAGTTTTAGAAACCAAATAGGCCATAACACAATAATACTAGGTGATTTTAACACGCCTCTCTCACCACTGGACAGATCTTCAAAACAAAAATTGAACAAAGAAACCATAGATCTCAATAACACAATCAATAATTTAGACTTAACAGACATTTATAGAATATACCATCCAACCAAGAGTGAATACACTTTCTTCTCAGCAGCACATGGATCCTTCTCTAAAATAGACCATATATTATGCCACAAAGCTAATGTTAGAAAATACAAGAAGATAGAGACACTACCTTGTATTCTATCAGATCATAATGGATTAGAGCTAGAAATAAATGAAAGAGTAAAACACAGAAACTTCTCCAACACCTGGAGATTGAAAAATATGCTATTATATGATGAATGGATAACAGAAGATATTAGGAAGGAAATTAAAAAATTCTTAGAGGTAAATGAGAACAAAGAAACATCATAACAAAATCTCTGGGACACTATGAAAGCAGTACTTAGAGGGAAAATTTATTTCATGGAGCGCATTTAATAAAGAAGTAAAACTCAACAAATAAACGACCTAACACTACAGCTCAAAGCCCTAGAAAAAGAAGAACAGACCAACACCAAAAGTAGTAGAAGACAGGAAATAGTTAAACTCAGAGCTGAAATCAACGAAATTGAAACAAAAGAAACAATACAAAAAATTGACAAAATAAATAATTGGTTCTTCGAAAACATAAACAAAAGTGATAAACTTTAGCCACACTAACAAAGAGAAGAGAAAACCCAAATTACTAAAATTCAGAATGAACAAGGAAATATCACAACAGACACGATTCAAATACAAAACATAATTAGAAGCTATTTTGAAAATCTATACTCCAACAAAATAGAAAATTTCGAAGACATCAACAG
Source organism: Sciurus carolinensis (assembly GCF_902686445.1). Taxonomy (NCBI): domain Eukaryota; kingdom Metazoa; phylum Chordata; class Mammalia; order Rodentia; family Sciuridae; genus Sciurus; species Sciurus carolinensis. Next base: position 123,993,899 of record NC_062232.1, on the reverse strand, counting down.
GTTTCTAGAGACATATGAATTACCTAAACTAAACGAGGAGGACATACACAATTGAAATAGACCAATTTCAAGTAATGAAATAGATGAAGTCATCAAAAACCTACCAACAAAGAAAAGTCTAGGAACAGATGGGTTTTTAGCCGAGTTCTACAAAACTCATTCCAATACTTCTCAAAGTATTCCATAAATAGAAGAGGAGGGAACCCTCCCAAACTCATTCCATGAAGTCAATATTACCCTGATACCTAAACCAGACAGAGACACATCGAGGAAAGAAAATTTCAGACCAGTATCCTCAATGAACATCAATGCAAAAATTCTAAACAAAATTTTAGCAAATTGCATGCAAAAACATATTAAAAAGATAGTGCACCATGATCAAGTGGGTTTCATCCCAGGGATGCAAGTTTGGTTCAACATCAGGAATCAATACATGTAATTCACCATATCAATAGACTTAAAGTCAAGAATCACATGATTATTTCAATAGATGCAGAAAAAAGCATTCGATAAAATACAGCACCCCTTCATGCTCAAACACTAGAAAAAATAGGGATAGTGGGAACATTCCTTAACATTGTAAAGGCCATCTACGCTAAGCCCATGGCTAATACCATTCTAAATGGTGAAAAACTGAAAGCATTCCCCCTAAAATCTGGAACAGGGCAGGGATGCCCTCTTTCAACACTTCTATTCAATATCGTCCTTGAAACTCTAGCCAGAGCAATTAGACCAGACCAAAGAAATTAAAGGGATACGAATAGGAAAAGAAGAACTCAAACTATCCCTATTTGCTGATGATATGATTACATACTTAGAGGAACCAGGAAATTGCACCAGAAAACGTTTAGAACTCATAAGTGAATTCAGAAAAGTAGCGGGATATAAGATCAATGCACATAAATCTCATGCATTTTTATACATAAGTGATGAATCTTCAGAAAGAGAAATTAGGAAAATTACCCTATTCACAATAACCTGGAAAAAATAAAATACTTGGGAATCAATCTCACAAAAGAGGTGAAAGACCTCTACAATGAGAACTACAGAACACTAAAGAAAGAAATTAAAGAAAACCTTAGAAGATGGAAAGATCTCCCATGTTCTTGGATAGGCAGAATTAATATTGTCAAAATGGCCATACTACCAAAAGTGCTATACAGATTCAATGCAATTCCAATTAAAATCCCAATGATGTACCTTACAGAAATAGAGCAAGCCATTATGAAATTCATCTGGAAGAATAAAAAACCCAGAATAGCTAAAACAATCCTTGGCAGAAAGAGTGAAGCAGGGGGTGTCGCAATACCAGATCTTCAACTCTACTACAAAGCAATAGTAACAAAAACGGCATGGTATTGGTACCAAAATAGAAAGGTGGATCAATGGTACAGAATAGAGGACATGGACCCAAACCGAAATAAATACAATTTTCTCATACTAGACAAAGGGGCCAAAAATATGCAATGGAGAAAAGATAGCCTCTTCAACAAATGGTGCTGAGAAAATTGGAAATCCATATGCAACAGAATGAAACTAAACCCATATCTCTCACCATTCACGAAACTAAACTCAAAATGGATTAAGGACCTCGGAATCAGACCAGAGACCTTGCATCTTATAGAAGAAAAAGTAGGTCCAGAGCTTTAACATGTCAGCTTAGGACCAGACTTCCTCAACAGGACTCCCATAGCACAAGAAATAAAAGCAAGAATCAATAACTGGGATAGATTCAAACTAAAAAGCTTTCTCTCAGCAAAGGAAACTATCAGCAATGTGAAGAGAGAGCCTACAGAGTGGGAGAAAATCTTTGCCAATTATACTTCAGATAGAGCACTAATCTCCAGAATCTATAAAGAACTCAAAAAACTCTACACCAAGAATGCAAATAATCCAATCGACAAATGGGCTAAGGAAATGAATAGACACTTCTCAGAAGAAGATCTACAAGCAATCAACAAACATATGGAAAAATGTTCACCATCTCTAGTAATAAGAGAAATGCAAATCAAAACTACCCTAAGATTCCATCTCACCCCAATTAGAATGGAGATTATCAAGAATACAAGCAACAACAGGTGTTGGCGAGGATGTGGGGAGAAAGGTACTCTCATACATTGCTGGTGGGGCTGCAAATTAGTGCAGCCACTCTGGAAAGCAGTGTGGAGTCTCCTTAGAAAACTTGGAATGGAACCACCATTTGACCCAGCTATCCCACTCCTTGGCCTATACCCAAAGGACTTAAAATCAGCATACTACAGAGATACAGCCACATCAATGTTCATAGCTGCTCATTTCACCATAGCCAGATTGTGGAACCAACCTAGATGCCCTTCAGTTGATGAATGGATAAAGAAACAGTGGTATATATATATACAATGGAATATTACTCAGTCATAAAGAATGATAAAATTATGGCATTTGCAGGCAAATGGATGAAATTGGAGAATATTATGCTAAGTGAGAGAAGCCAATCTCAAAAAACCAAAGGATGAATGATATCGCTAATAAGTGGATGATGACACATAATGGGGGGTGGGAAGGGTTAGGGTTAAAGTTAGGGTTAGGAGTGGGGCAAGAATGGATGAAGGAAGGACTGTATAGAGGGAAAAGAGTGGTGGGAGGGGTGGGGGGAAGGGAAAAAAATAACAGAATGAATCAAACAACATTACTCTATGTAAATTTATGATTGCACAAATGTTATGCCTTTACACCATGTACAAACAGAGAAACAACATGTATCCCATTTGTTTACAATAAAAAAATAAAAAAATGATAAAAAATATACAAAGAACCCAATCAATAAATGGGCCAAGGAACTGGACAGATACTTTACAGAAGAGGACAGACAATGAATAAATATATGAAAATGTGTTCAACATCTCTAGTAATTAGAGAAATGCAAATTAAAGCAACTCTAAATTTCATCTCACTCCAATGAGAGTGCCTATTATCAAGAACAAACCATAATAGATGTTGGTGTGGATGTGGAGAAAAAAGCACACTTTACATTGCTGGTGGAGTTGCATACTAGTGCAGCCACTCTGGAAGGCAGTGTGGAGAATCCTCAGAAAACTTGGAATGGACCCACCTTTTGACCCAGTTATCCCATTCCTCAGTTTATACCCAAAGGACTTAAAATCAGCATATTACAGTAATGCAGCCACATCAATATTTATAGAAGCTCAGTTCACAATAGCTAGAATGTGGAACCAACCCAGATGCCCTTCTACAGATGAATGGATAAAGAAACTGTGGTATATATACACAATGGAATATTATTCAGTCATATAGAAGAATAATATTATGGAATTTGTAAATAAATGAATGGAATTGGAGAATATCATGCTAAGTGAAATAAGCCAATCCCCAAAAACAAAAGGTTGAATGTTTTCCCTGATAAGTGGATGATGATATATAATGGGGGTGGGGGTGGGGAGTGAGAGAAGAATGGGGGAACTTTAGAATATGTAGAAGGAAATGAGAGGGGGGCATGAAAAATGGTGGAATGAGACAAATATCATTACTCTAGGTACATGTATGATTACATGAATGGTATGAATCTACATTGTGTACAACCATAGAAATGAAATTATGTACCCCATTTGTGTACAATGAATCAAAATGTAGTCTGTAAATATTAAAAATAAATAATTTTTAAAAATTTTTCAATACCAGAAATATATATATGTATATGTTTCCAGAATTTAACCACATTATCCCACTTCTTTTACTAATTTCACCCTCATCTAAGTTTCCACTATATTATGTCTAAACTATTATAGTAGTATCTAGTTGTTGTGTCTCTTTTGACTCATGCTTATTATAATATATAAGCATAGCAGTCAGAATAATTATTCAAAACTTAAATATATGGTGATATTCCTCTACATTTAACCCTGCAGTGTACCCTCATTTTAGACAGGAAATTATAATTTCTTACAATGGCCTATGAAAACCTTTATGATCTATACCAATTACCTTCCACAACTCTTAAGCTTGCCAACAAGGCACTTGTGCCCCTAATATTCTTCAAGCATTTCTGAGGATTGTTTTTCTCCTTATTGACTTGGTATTTGCCATTCTTTATACCTGTGAATGCTTATTCTCCAGAAATCTGTATAGCATACAACCTAACTTCCTTTAAGCTTACTAAAATCCCACCTTCTCAGTGAGTTTTTCCGTGGTCACTATATTTAAAATTGAAACTTTATACCCATGGTATGTACAATGATCCCCCATCTCACTTCCTTTTTATTATAAAATTTGTCATAAGAACTTTAGGTCAGCAAAGTGGAGTAAAAACCTGTTAAATGTGATAAAGAAGGTCATTACATAGTGACAAAGAAGTCAAATCATCTAGGGTATATAACAGTTTTAAATATATATGGGTCCAACATTGGAGTACCAAAATATATAAAGCAAGTATTAACAGAACTGAAGGGAGAAATGGACTACAGTACAATTATAGTAAGGAATATAAATAACCTATTTTCAGAAATGGAGAGATGATCAAGACAGAAAATGAATTAAAAAATCAAACTTAAACTAAACTCTAGAACAAGCAGACATGTTCAGAACATACAATCCAAGAGCAACAGAATATGTATTTTATTCTCAAGCAAATGATATAGATTCTCCTGGTTGGATCATATGGTGGACTAGAAAGCCAATCTTTAAAATTTTAAGAAGAGTAAGTCATACCAAGTATCTTTTGTGCCCACAATAATATACAATTAAAATTATTATCAGGAAAACTTTGGGAGAAATTTACTAATACTTGGAAATTTTCTAATGTGCTCATGAATGACCAATGGGTCAATGAAGAAACTGAAATGGAAATTTTAAAAAATTCTTGAGACAAACAAGAATGAACATTTATATAACAAAACTCAAGGGATGCAGCAAAATCAGTCTTAAGAGTAAAGTTTATAGCAATAAATGTCTACCTGAAAAAAGAAGGAAGATGCTAGACAGACAACATATAGTTATACTTTAAGACTCTAGATAAAGAAAAAACTACTAAGAAGAAACAAACTAAGCATACAGTCAGTAGAAGGAGTGAAATAATAAGATCAGAGCAGAAATAAATGAAATACAGACTAGAAAAATAAAAGATCAACTGAATTATATTCTTCAAAAGGATATAAAAAATTAACAAACCTTTATCTAAATTAAGAAAAGCCTCAAAATCAGCAATTAATGAGGAAATTTTACTCCTGATATGACAGAATACAGTGGATCACAAGAGAATTCAATCTATAATTATATGCAAACCCTTTGGATAACCTAGAATAAATTGATAAATTCCTATAAACATGCAACATGCCAGGGTTATATAACAAAAAACAGAAAACCTGAACAGACAAAAAAAAATAAGTAAAGATATTGAATCAGTAGTAAAATATCTTCCATCAAAGAAAAGTCCAAACCTATATTTTATTGCTAGATTTCACCATTTAATGAAGCATTAATATAAATCATCCTTAAAATCTTACAAATACTAAGAGGGAATAATTACAATCTCACAGTAAGAGACAAACATTACCATGATACCAAAGCCAAACAAGGTAATGAAAATAAATTTACAAGCCAATATACATGATGGCCATAGATTAAAAAATACTCAAAAAATCATGAGGAAATTGAATTTAACTGTATATTATTTTGATCTTTCTCTATAATCAAGTGGAATTAATCTCATGGATATAAGCATTCTTATATACATAATATACACAAACCTATAAATTTGATAAACTACATAAATGTTGAAAGAGAAAAAAAGATTATCATCTCAATGACTGCTGAAAAAGCATTTCACAAGATTCAAAAAAAATTAATGATAAAATGATCCACAAATTAGACATAGAGGGGATATTCACCCAAACAATATAGATGCACAGAAAGGAATCATTGTAAGCTTTCCCTGTAAGGTCAGGAAAAACACCAGGATGACCATTCTCACCACTTCTATTCAACACAATAATCAAAGTCCTACCTACCCAAAGCAATTAGGTAAGAGAACAATTTAAGCTGTATCCTAATTAAAAAGAAGATAAATGTCCCTGCTTCAGAGGACACTATCTTATATAGGAAAAATCCTAATGACTATCAAAAATACTCTTAGAACTAATTAACAAATTCAGTAAAGTTATAGCATAGAATATCCAAGCACAAAAAAGTAGCATTTCTATACACTAATGATGATCCATCCATGGAAGAAACCAAGAGAATGAAGTTATTTACAATAACCCTTCACATCCCACCAAAACAACAACAAAACAACAACAACTTGGAATAAATGTGACCACCTTTGGGCTGCTTTATTTATTGTCTCACTCCTCTCTTTCTCCCCTCCTCCTCCTTCTCCTCCCCTCCTCCCCTTTCTCTCTCTCACCACCTCTCTCTTCCTCTCTCCCTCCTTCACCTTGATATATACTCTCATTCAGTGTACCAATTCATGTGTCAGGCGTGAGGTTAATAAAGAATATCACAAGAATAAGAGTGAGGACACCTGGACTTCATTTCTAACTCTGCCATTGCTGTGATATATGACTTAGACAGAGACTCTCAATAGGATTTTATTATTCCCCCTGGAGACATATGGCAATGTCTGGAGAATAGATTTTGTAGTTAAACCTGAAGACTCTCCTACTGTAATCTAATGAGTAGAGGTTGGAGATGATGTTCACCATTCTACCATACGCAGGACACCTGCATTCTCGTGACAGAGAATGATCCACTTCAGAGTGTCAACAGTGACAGACAAACACAAAAACACACCAAAAAAAAACCCTAAGAAAATCACTATTTTTTCTGAGTTTTGGTTCTCTCATCAGTGAAAGATTTTAATCATCTCCAAGACTCTCTGCCAACAAGGTAAATGATAAAATAAGCTATAGTCATAGACGAGTCCTAAGGCATTCAATACATTTCACAATTATTTAGAAACACATTTATTCTCAAATCCATTTTAGAAGAATCTGATATAGAGACAGGACAAATGACTGGGTTGAGAAAATCTGGTAAAGGAAGAGATTGCAGGTTTCTTGAGTTTCCAGACAATTGGACTGTCAACCTCATCACTGTGCTCCCAAGAAGCAATGTGACATTCCAAAAAATGCCTGATTGGAAATATTTGCTGAAGTTTTGTTCACAGACTACAATAAAATCTGATATTATTCTTTTGTCTGTACAGAGTGGATGAAGTGTTTCTTGTCAGTTTTGGATTACCTTCAAAGACCTCAGGCACTTGACTTCATCAAACAATTTATTTGATTTTTTTTTCTGTGTTGCTAACTCAAGTGTTTTTTTTTCATATGATCCCAAGCTGCAGTCCTGTTAAATAATTGATTGCATAGATATACCTTTTGAGTTTTACAGATCAGTTTCAAAATTTTCAGATCCCATGGTTATAACTTAAAGTAAATTATAATATTTTGTAGAACATTTTATCCATCTAGTACTGACTTGATTAATTTCTTCTCAGAGATTGACTCAATACGAAAAATTTTATGAATTGCAGTCATTTTAAAAGTAGCATAAATTTAAACATGCTGGCTGTACCACTGTATCATCAAAAGTCAAATGAAGACAGTTTATAATGCTTAACTCTCCAGAATGTTTGTTCAATATATGTGGGTTGCTCTTGTGAGATATAGTTGAAAGGTTTAGAAGTCTGTCATGTTAACATACCAACTTTCTCTGACAGCTTCACAGAAAGCATAGATTACCAATTATCATCTCTATGTTGGAGCTGATTTACCCTTATCAAAAATGCTAGCTTTTAGTCATGATAGTGATCACAGATATTTGGACTAACTGTACCAAATACTTGGTTTCAACTTGAAAGTAACTCATTATTTGACCAAAAGTGTCACTTTTTGAACAAGTAGGTGAGACATCACTGCTTCTCTTCTGTTTTATTTTTTAGTGGAAGTTAATTTGAGGTGTTGTAAAAAACAAAGGCAGAAACAAGTTCTTCAGGTTCAACACCTTTAATGAACAAAAAAAGCCAATTCTGTATCAAGTAAGCATCTAATTAGACAGATGGCAGACAAGGACAGGGATCTGAGAAGGGTGATTTTAAGTCAGAATTTAATATCTCATCTTCTGAAGGAGGAAAACAGACCATCAAGGTAGAAGCTTGTTGGACTACAAAGATATGTAACTTTAAACCACAGTAATACCAGGAAAGACTCATGTTTGCCCAAAAGGAAATATAGAAAACATATCATTGAATTTGTGATAAAAGATTGCTCCTAGTAAAATTAAGAAATAATGAACTTCTAAATTCTAATGTTATTTTATACACATGAAGCATTGATTTACACTTAAAAAGAGGATGTGATGGGCACGGTGGTGCATGCCTGTAATCCCAGGAATTCGGGAGGCTAAGGCAGGAGGATCGAGAGTTCAAAGGCAGCCTCAGCAACGGCAAGGCCCTAAGCAATTCAATGAGACCCAGTCTCTAAATAAAATACAAAATAGGACTAGGGATGTGGCTCAGTGGTTGAGTGTCCCTGAGTTCAATGCCTGGTACACCCCCCAAAGAAAGAGGATGAAAGTTACCCAAAAGTTTTAATGAATCTCAAAACAGAGGAAAATCAATATGTTTGACTCACATTTCATATAAAGGGCATTTAAGGAGTATATCAACCACAGAATATAATAATTATTTATCTGACTAATAGATCAAAGCTTTTTCTGTTAGAAATGTATAGTCTATAATAGATTTTCATTTCACCATCAGGCATCATTACTCCTGAAATATTATTTAATCCTAAGAGTAGAACAAAACAACAACAAAATTTAAACATATTTGTGACAAAGAAATCGATAAATATTAAAGGGTTAAATTTATTAATTTCTTAAAAGAATGAAGGAAAATTTGATTAAGCTTATAAGATAAACAATGCAGGTTAATAATTTACTTACATTGTATTATTTCTAAAATAAAGCTAGAAAACACATTCTGAATATCCAATAAATTTTAGTGTGGCCATTAAGATACTTTAATTTGAGAAATATGTCTTCATATGCTAGGGACATGGCACATAAAGATGTTAAATATTCTTCATGTGTTTATATAATATTCTTCATGTGTTTATATAATATTATTCACGTGTTTATATAATACATATGGAATGATAATTCCACAAAACATTACAGATTCTTACTTCATAAGTATCTAGTTTACCTAAGAATAATCATTTATCAATTAAATTACTGAAAAATTCATGTGGAATTCATATATCCATTTGTTTAAATTAAGTCTATAGAAAGTTTTCGGAACTGAACTAAAGTATATGATTTAATTTTTGTCAGAGAGGCCATCAGAGATCCTAATAGAGTTGGGTGGGACTCCCATATTTCTGCAACTTCATGATATTCTACAGGGATTTGAACTTGAATAATACTTTTTGACTTCTCTGCATCATGTAAACAGTGAATTGCCTTCTGTCATGGCTCCTGGCCATTAAAGATTCTATCCTCCTTTCAGACTTCCTTCTGCTAGCTTCTTTTCATCTTTTTAAACTGAAAATGTTATTACTTTTCCCCAAGACAGGACAAATCATGTGCTGTTTTCTCTATAATGTCTCCTTTAGCAATTATATTCCCTCAACTCCTACCTTCAACCTATGTAAACGTAAAAAAAAATAAAAAAAATAAAAAAAAAGAATCATAAAAAAAAAAACCTTGACTATCAGTAGTCAATATTTCATGAAATTGTACAAATATATCTAGAATGGCTCTTCTGTCCAATGTGGTCACCACTAATTGTCAGATTAACATAACCATGTTAAATGGATTACTTGAGAAAATTCAGCAAAGGAAAATAGAATACTGATACTGTGGGGGACCAATCAACTAGAAAGTCAACCTTATCCCAATGCATCTAAGAGGATATGTGAAACTGTAAAAAAATACCTGGCTGGTATTTTGTAGGCTTTGGTCAAAAACTAAAACAAGACCTATTGTATTGTTTTAACTACATAGTCTTGAGGGAGTTTCCCTCCACAAAATTCGATTTACTACAGAGATGCTATTCATCTGAGTTCATCAGTTGATCTATTTGATACCTTTTCTATGTTACTTACTCAACCACTTCTCTACAGATTCCAAAACATAGTAAATATTAAGATAACTCTGAAGCCAATTCCACTGGCAACTGATTTATTATACATTCTTGCCCATTTTTATTGCCCCTATAGAAAAGGGGAGAAGGAATCATAAGAAAAACAGGTCTTACTGAATTCTACCTTCCACAAGGCACATTAATGCTGTGATGTTATTATTACCAAAATATAGATAGGCTCTATCAAGTAACTCCTCTGAAATTTCAAGAAAGGCATCAGAGTCAGCATTCCCTCCATTTCTGGACAAAAAAATTCCTATTCTCTTGCCATAATGCTCCAGATGTCAACAAGTCTTTCTTGCTATCTGTTTTGATTATCGCTCTTTTGGAATCTCTATCAGCAGCAGCCTGCTGGGACTTGCTTAGTTTTTATTGCTGCTGTTTTATTTTTGATTAACAAATAATAAATATTTTTGTTGTGGTGCACAATGTGATGTTGCAATTCATGTATACATTGTGTGAAGATAAAATCAGGGAAATTTACATATGTATCATATATTTATCATTACATTATGATGACAATATTCAAAATCCTATTATCTAGCTATTTTGAAATGACTTTTTAAAAGGTGTTCAATAGAAGTTGAGAGTACAATTTTGGTTACAATAGGCTGAGCAGGGTAGAGAGGGAGGTGGGGGAGAGTTTGGTCAATAGGTACAAAGTCACAAGTAGAGAGGTGCAAGAAGCTGTGGTGTGCTAGTTAACAGTAGGGTGAATATAGGTAACAGTGATGCTGTTATAACAGTTTTCAATTAGGATTGGGTTTGAATCTGTTCTTATCACCTAGTTGTACAAATTCAGTCAAAATCATACTAGTGTGCAAGCTATACTTTTCTCCTGTGTAAATTGACATAGTGATAACTGTCTTAAAGAGTTGGGTGTGAATTAAATTAGACAATTATAATAAAGAACTTAGCATAGTGCCTTGCCACCCCAGAATCTCAGGTCTCCTGTGGTATACATATTAAGCACATAAGATACTTTAAGGTCAATTCTAAGGAACAGAAATATAAATGCAAATGAATACACATATAGCACAGAGGAATTCATAAGAATTTTGATATATTAAATTATGTAGAAGGATACTATTTTTCATAAAGTCATCAGTAAATGAAAATATTATTTATATTTTCATGCCAAGAGTGAGGGGGGTTTTAATCAACCAATCATATACTAATAAAGATTTTAGTGATACTGCTTTACACTAATTGAAAGAAAAAATGCCAAATCAAAGTGTTTACATTTTAAAAGATCTCCTATGATGAGATATTTTAAGGTCTAATTTGAGAAATATTTTCTAACTTGGCACAAATTAATGTATTGTCCAAAGGAATTTTTAAGAAAATAAACTTTCTTGTTCACTCAGTGTTGAATTATCTAATGAAATGTGGTCAACATGTAATACTGAAGATTGAATCTCTCAAATTTAATTTAAAATTTCTTTTCTCTGTTTTCTTTCTATTTTTTTTTTTTTTTTGTACTAGGGATAGAACCCAGGGGTGTTCTACCACTGAGATGTATTCCCAGTCATTTTACTTTTTATTTTGAAACAGGGTCTTGCTAAGTTGGTGAGAGACATGCTAATTTGCTGGGGCTGGCCTCAAAGTTGAGATCCTCCTGTCTCAGCCTCCTGAGTCACTGAGATTACAGGCTTCTGCCATCATACCTGGCTAATTTTTTAGTTTCTTAAAGATGATAGTTGTGGAAAACAGACTTTAAGATGGTCTCCAACAGTTCTGCCTCCTAGCATTCATCTTCATATAATCACCTCCCTTTGAGTGTAGTTAGCATTTAGCATTTGTGACTCACTTCTTACGAAGTAGAATATGACAAAAGTGATAGGATATAATTTTAATAGTTATGTTACATAAGATTATAACTTCTTTCTTGCCAACAGCTCTATCCCTTGCTAGCTTCAACAAAACCAGCTGCCATGTCATGTGCTGCCCCATGGAAATTCCCACACAACAATGAACTGAGAGGTCTGTCTCCATTCAACAGCTTAGAAGTACATGAAAGCCTAGTTCGAATCCCAAGAGAGACTTAATCTTGTCATCAGTATGATATGTAAGTTTGGAAATATTTACTGCCCCTGTTGATCCTCAGATGAAACTCCATCACTGGTCACATGAATGGAGCCTCATGAGAAATGTTGAGGCAGAGGAACAACCGAAATTGTGCTAGGATTTATGACCCACACAACCTGAAACATAGTCTGTCATTTTGAGCTTCTAAGTTTGTGGTACTATTAGTCATAGGTAAACAAATACAGAAAAATAATTGTAATGATTGCAATCGTCATTCAATGAGTATTCATCATAATATCAGTCTCTCTGGTATGTTAAATAGCTAGCCATGTAATAGATGATATCTAAATCCTCAACATAATATTACAAATCTGTGAGTTAGGGGCTATTACTATTTCTAAACAGATGAAAATCATAAGATGCAGAAAGTTTTGCTTTTTTCTGAAGTTGTATACTGATTATGCTCAAAGTTCATAACAATGATCTCTTTGCTATACTTTATTAGTGAACATCTAGCATTAAAATAGTTTAATTAGTTAAAGAGCATCATAGATGAGAATGAACTAATAAATAAGCTGGACCAAATCTGATAATTCTGTGAATTTGGTGAAGTTATGTCTAGCAATTTTCCTGTACATAATCTAATATTTCTTCATATAAGCATTAGGCTTTATTGTTCTAATTGAATTTCAAATAAATTTGTTTCATGTTTCAGAAATTTTATCTATGAGACTATTGAATAAAATCAATGAACCAGTGATATCAAATACTATTTTTGTGTGATATTATTTATCAATGATTTCTAATTGTATTTTTTTTCAATATTTCACCTCCCACACAATAAAAATCACTGTTCAAAATCTTTGCATGTCTGTGTATATAACCTGTGTTCTCCTCAGATATAAATAAATGACAGTTTCAATCACAGCATTTTGTGCAAATTTCTTAATTTCTGTATTTTAAGAATGAGTTTGCATGAATAATCATCAAAAAAGAGGCTGCATATCAAAAGTACTTCATCTTACTCATTATTGTTTTTATTTTTTAAATGTGAAAAATGTTATTTCATAGACACTAGGTTCTTGATATTCTGAAAAAGGGAATGAAACACAAATATTGGGGGTAAAGGGATCAAATGAAAAACTTTAAAAGTGTAGAAAATAACATGAAAATAGAAATAAACACAAAAGATAAGCAATGAAAATTAAAAATAAGGAAAAATTAAAACAAGTTTCAATCCCTTAAGAATCTTATAGCAAGTTATTTGGAATTTTTAATGAGTAAGATTTTTCTTTGGGTCCAAGTAAGCACTATTTTAGTGCTTTGATATCACTCGCTGCTGGTCGAAATCATTTATTAATTTTTTAATGTGAATCAGCTTGCTGTAAAGATATACACATCTACATTTTTCTGCATGAAAATTAGGATTAAGCTGTCTCATCTTCTGATATTCTAGTGAGATTCTTTGATTTATATTGTGATATTCTTTTGAGTTTGGTGGTAGCAGCTTCCTTTCCGATTGTAAGCTAATAAAAACTTTAGATAAATTCAGCATCTTGGCATACAATGTCTGATACTCATCATAATCTACTCTAAAATCCTGTTCATAATGCCGACGTTGCTCTGGGGAAGCTATAGTGTAATAGTTAATCAAATAATCCTCAAGTCCAGATGTTGAACAGGTATTCTGAGAGGTAGAACTTTCTTTTTGAAATGCTTCGTTAGAGTTTGACTTTGTACCTTTATCTTGGTTTTTAGAACCTGTCTTCTGTTTCTCTGTCATGTCAATATTGCAGTTTTGGTTTTCTGCTTTATATTTAAACTTCTTATCTGATACTAATTTTTTTTTCTCCCCAAGTTTTGGATATTCTATTTGAATTGAAATAGAATCTAAGTTTTCCAAAGAAGCACACTTTGTAGGTTGGCTTGGAAAGATAATAGTGTCTTGACTGACACTGCCCACATAAGGATCTTGAGTCCCACATTTTTGTGTAGTGCTAAAAGAATCACAGTTAGAATTTACAGGCAGAGGAGGATTTGAAATGGGCAGGTAGGTTGTAGAAAATGCTGGGCAGCTCTGTTTGGCAGGAGCTGCAGAGGGTGGTAAGCAAACTGCAGATTTTTTCTGGTTATTAATCAAGTAGCTATTTAAGATTGGCTGTGCTGGAATTGTAGGGTGAGATACTCTAGTCCCTTTTTTCATTAAAGAATCAGTAGCATCCAAATTTAAAAGCTTATCTTGAGAAGATGATATGCCATCTATAATAGAATCTATAGAAGATTCTGGGTGATGGGTGTCAATAGCATTCTGAAATGAACCTATTTTTGTGGAAACTATCAAGTCCAATGATTGCCTGTCTAGTTCATTATATCCAGGCCAATCTCTCTGGATCTCTCTATAAATGCAATCCTTTAAGGAATATGAAAAATTCTGGGTATTTAAGTTAGCTACCTGGTAAAGAATTTTTCCAAGTGAATTCTTGTCATTTTTTTTAATGCCATCTTTCTGCAGTCTAACAAGCAGCTCAGATTTCTTGTAGTCCTTCAATGCCAATAAGTGAATTATCCTGTCCCTATATGACCGCAGATGGACAGTATTAGCAATCCGTGACTTTCGAATTGTGTATGCAGGGTTAATGGGTGCTGTTCTCTTCCTCTCAGGTGCTGGATCTGGAACAACCTGTGGTGCTTTTCGAATTGGCATTCTTTTTGCTATTTGTGGTTTTCTAATTATTTTCCATTTATTGCAGGATTTATCTTCTGCCTGGGCTGCTCTTACTGGCATCATCTGATGAGAACTGCTTGTACTACTCACTGACATTTCATCCACCATTTTTTGTGGGCAACTGAACTGTAAGGGACTACAATTTGAAACAGTTTGTTGGGGCTGGTCAATTCTGTTTTGATTATTGTCATTATTTTCATTTGAAAGCTGAAAGTCGGATTTGGACACATTAGTATGAGAATTTGGGGGGGAAATGTTGATAAGCCTTTGAAAATCTTGTATTTGAGGAGAAACTTGAGGAGGTTGAGAAGTCTGATAGTTCTGGTAGGAGTAACTTGCCTGGAAGACTGGCCAGGTGAATTCCACAGGCAGACAGATGACAGTGTCTTGTCCTGGCTTTATGTTTTCCTCCATGGACACACATGTTTCCTGGTGTCCTGCTCCCCCAACTTCTCTGCTTCCAAAGGTTACCAAATAATCATAACTGTAAAGATCAAAGTTTAATTAGAAAAATATTTAGGAAAATAGTAACTCTTGGCAAGAATTATCTCTTATTTATTATTGTTTGTAAAACTCTAATCATAAAGGATTTGTACCAGTGGAATTTACTTTTTGTTTCACTTTTTTAGGTTCTTTTCAGGAGGAAGTGATAACCCAAATGGGGAAGTGCAAAATGATTCTCTGAATTCAGTGTATAAAAGCCTTATCTTTCTAGTGAATTCAATATCAAGTAAACATACTTGGTATGAGGATCAAAAGAATCCACAGGCTTTTGGAGACTGGAGGAGTTGACTTCCATGTGACAGAAAAGGTTCCTTAAATATTCTCTGATATGTGAATCAGCTGTTGACTCATTATTGGGTTTGGATCCTGATCTATCTACAGGGGCTCTCATTTCATAGCTAACCATGTTATTTGGATTAACAATAAGTAAAAAATATTAGAGATGCTTACTTCTCTTTCTTAACCTTCTAATCATTACTAATAAGTAGAAGTGATTTTCATTTCTTTAGGTTGTCACTTATACCCATTATTCTGCTTCTTTGCACCCCTCCTCCAGAGAATCCTCAGCAAACTACAAGTTTATCCAGGTATTAATTTGTTTTGCCCATGCTGGAAGAAACACTGTAGCTAGGCATGCTAGATATGTACAATTTAGTCTCTGAATGTACACAAATAACTAGGAATCAGTCCTAATCAGTTTCACCTCAAAAATATGCACAACTGACACAGTCACATCAATGTTTATAGCAGCTAAATTCACAATAGCTAGATTGTGGGACCAACCTAGATGCCCTTCAATAGATTAATGGATAAAGAAACTATGGTATATATACACGATGGAATATTACTCAGTCATAAAGAAGAATAAAATTATGGCATTTGAAGGTAAATGGATGGAGTTGGAGAATATCATGCTTAGTGAAGTAAGTCAATCCTCAAAAAACAAAGGTCAAATGATCTCTCTGATAAGTAGATGCTGATCCATAATGGGAGTGGGGTGGTTAAGGGAAGAATGGAGGAACTTTGGATTGTGTGGAGGGAAATGAGGGGAGGGGAGGGGTCAGGGGTAGGAAAGATGGTGGATTGAGACAAACATCACTACCCTATGTACATGTAGGATTACATGAATGGTGTGACTCTACATTGTGTACAACCAGAGAAATGAAAAGTTGTACTCCATTTGTGTACAATGAATCAAAATGCATTCTGTTGTCATGTGTAACTAAATAGAACAAACAATAAAAATACAGTCACAACTCCCTCCTTCCCCCACATTCCTAGTTTAATCCTTAGATTTCCCTAGGTATCTAAGTTATCACCTTCTGCCTAGCCACACATCTAGAATACCTGTGTCATACCCACTAACCCTCAAAAATACTTCTCATTAATTTATCTCAATAACATTTAGTCAGCCACAAATTTTCCACTAATACAATGGATAATCATTGAGTACCTATCATGTTCCTAATAGTGCTTTTGATTTGGGAATATACAGAATCAAAAATTCCTGCTCTCATAATGGATACATTCCTGTAAGATTTTAATGCAGATCATCTCAAATACATCGCTTGTCTCCCATCCCATTGTAGTCATTGATCTAAATTAAGCAGACAAAATTTTAGCATACATTATGTACTCTCCACCATACTTGATTGCTTGCTTCCTGTCTTTTCTGGCTTTTAATCATCTTCTGAACTGCTAGCAATGATTTCAATCAACACTGCTTTAAAAGAGGTGATGGTTTCCATTACTTCAAAAATAAAATAAAACTCTGGTGTGGCATACAGGACCCTTTTTATTCAATTTGCAATTTATCCTAAAGCCTGTGACATGTACCTAAAAGCTGCATTAATTTGTTTCCCTTTCTTTGAATATGCCCCAACCTTGTTCCTGCATCAACCTTTCATTTGATATTCCCTCTTCCCATTATGCTCTTCCCATTTATCTTTGCATACTTTATTCCTTTATTTTGGAGAGTCCTCACATGACCATTCTGTCTAAAATAGTATCCTACACTGACACTCAGATCCAGGACTCTCTTTCCACTACCTTCTTTTACTTTCTTTAGAGCATATTTATTACCTAGAATCATGTACACATATATTTATTTGTTTCACATAAGTCTTTTCCACCAGAATACAGTCTTAATGAGGATTTGTATTTTGCCCACTTTTTTGTACTACTCTATCTTCAGTACGTAAAACTGTGCCTGGAACACACAGAACATTTAGAACTTACTGAGCAAATGAATATATGAATACTATATAATTTTAAATATCACTTTTAATGAATTCACCCTGTTTCTATTCAATGTTAGAATATCAGAGTTCAAATATAACTTCATAAATAAGATGTCTCTGTAATCAAAACTAATAGTTCCCTTCATTATAATCCCAAAGCTTTTTGTGCAAGCTGTAAAATACCAAGCATTTCATCATACTTGTTTGTCTCTGCCAATGGACTATGACCTCTACATCCATAGAGACTACATTCTACTCAATTTGTGTGAGTCCTCCTTTTTGTTCCCAGTACTTCATTCTACAAGTAGCAGGCACATAGCTGAAGACCATCTCTGAATGAATGAAAAGGGGATGAATAGCAGTGCCTTTGCATTTCTCCAGGCAAAGATATATTTCTGTCTCATCAAGGAGTTATGCAAAGTCTATTAATGTCAAAGAAAAGTTTCATTCCTCTAAGATATTTTTCAGGTTCCTGTTAACTTCACAGCATATTTATATTAAAAAATTGAAATTACTGATATAGAAAGTACATAAACTCCTTCCTCAGAAAACCAATGGACTACAGCAATGTTGTGTTTTAGTACATACACAAATGCTTTGTTAGATTATCCCTGGAAACCTGTAGTAAAAACTGGAAGAAATAATCTAGGCTTAAGTATATTTATGTCTGCAACATTTGAGAGAATATATAAAATAGTCCATGTGTAATCTCATTTCCACTAGAGCTAACAACAAAATATGTGTCTGTAAGAGATGAGGAAGAGAGGCAAATAAGACAAAAAGTACAAAAATATATTGACAAACATTTAATAAAGACTTGTAAACATAAAGAAATATTTCATTATCTCTGAAAAGGAAACTGGATACTGTATGGAAGTCACATATTTCTAAATTAATACATACATGTAATATGATTATAATAACAACTTCAGTGGGATTTTCATTTGAATTAGCTAAAACTATTCTAAAGTGCAACTGTAAGAAGAACTAAAGGAATTTTCAAAGGATAGTAACAATATGTAGCCTCTCTATCAGATAATATAATATAAAACTACAATATTTAACAGAATGAGGAAATAGTAGAAGAAGAGATAGAAAATGGATGAAAGTGAACAGATATTTGAGACAAAGTCCAGGAACAAATTAGATGATAAACAGGACCATCAATAATCATTGAAGAGAGAATAGATCATTAAATGAAAATTACTTAAGACAAGTTGTCAACATTTTAGCAAAAATATCGAATTAGAAACTCCTTTCGTAGCATATTATGGAATGAATTCCAGATGTATCAAACAGTTAAAGGCAAAAAATTAAAACTTAAGACAATAAAAGATTGGAAATTTAAGTGCAATTGCAGTATTTACATAGGAAAACATGAGTATACTTTAACATAAAAATATTATCATACAATGAACACTCAAATTTTATCCCATTAAGCATCAATATTGGTATCAAAATAAGAAAAACTTGAGGAATAGTACGAGATTTTTCTGTTCAGGGGGCATGGTATAGTACCACAATTAATGAGTACTGCTAAAAAGTTATTGTTTTGCATGAGCCTTAAGTAAAAGCTAATTGATTATATTACTGAATATTATCCTTTTCAATTACATCGGTTGCAATAATTGTACTCTAAGAAAATATGTAAGGTTGAAATTCTCTTCTAAGTGGTCTAGTTTGTCACATTATTACTAACAGAATGAATATTCCAGAAGTTACTGTAGACTTGGGTAAGAAAAACAAATAAATGCCAACACCATCGACGTATTTTTAAAGATCATTGAAATTGTTACTCCATTCTGGCAAGCCATTCGTAGCTGTACGAAGACCTCCAGCAAATGCTGCAGTAGCTAAAATGACAAAATTTTATTAATCAATCCCACTTAAAGTTCTATATCAACTGACCCATTTTATAATGCTTCAAAACCTGTCTTTTATAGGTTGTGGTGGTGCACACCTTTAATCCCAGTGGCTTGAGAGGTTGAGGCAAGAGGATTGCAAGTTCAAAGTCAGCCTCAGCATCTTTGCAAGGCTCTAAGGAACTTAGTTATAACCTGTCTCAAAAAATAATTAAAAAGAAAACATAAAAGGGCTGAGAATGTGGATCAGTGATTAAGCACCCATAAGTTCCATCCTGGATACAAAAAAAAAAGAACTGCCTTTGATCAACATTGTAGACACTGAACACAATCTAATGAGATCCTCTCTGAGAGAACAGGAGACATCTATACCAGTTATCTTGAATTTCACTGATATTCACTCTATAGTCAATTTTCTGATTTTGTAGTAAAACAAAGTAGAAACCAACCTAATTTGAATCACTCTTATACTTATCAAAGCTCTTAAGGTCAAGCCTGATATAGAACTGACTACCAATTCTTACCTATCCATTGTTCTTGATCATCATCCAATACATGAGCTCCCTGGAGCTCCTCTCTCTTTGGTGTGTGTCTTTACACTGCTCTAAACCTTCTTTGCTATGAAACCATATACATCCCCATACTTCTAGAACTCTGACACCACAATTAGCAATCTCCTTTAACATTCTCTACCTCCCGACTTAAAGTGAAACTCCATTTTCCCCAAGGGCACTACTTTACTATAGCCCTCTTGAAAAGAATCAACTTATTTTCTCAGAATTGTTATATCTCAGGATTTGTGTCTTAATCTATTCAGGTTGCTATAAGAAATGACCATAGACTGAGTGGCTTATAAACATCTGAAAATTATTTTTCACAGTTTTAAAACGTTTTTTAGTTGTAGATGGACAAAATACCTTGTTTTATTTTCATGTGGTGCTGAGGATTGAAACTAGTGCCTCACACATGCTACATATGCTACAAGCCCAGCCCTATTTCTCACAGTTTTGAGGCTGGGAATACAAGTCAAGTTGCCTGAAGATTCAGCATCTGATGAGGGTCTGCTTTTTGGTTCATAGACTGTGCCTTCTTACTACATCCTGAAATGCAGGGTTTTCTCTGGGGTCTCTTTTATGAAGACATTAATCCCATTCATGAGGGTATCATCCTCATGACCTAATCATTTATCAAAGCCCCCCACCCGCCTACCATCACTTTGAAGGTGAGGATTTCAACATGTGAATTTTAGAGGGACACATCAAACCATAGCCATTCCATCTCTACCTCCCCCAAAATGTATGTCCTTCTTACATCAAAAAATATATTCATTTCATCTCAATGGTCCCAAAAGTTATAATAAATTCCAGTACCAAGGCTCTTATAAATATCCTTTATATCAGATAAGGTGAGAGTCAAGGTACAATTTATTCTGAGGCAAATTACTCTCCAACTGTGAGCCTGTGAAATTCAATATTTTATGTGCTTCTGAAATGCAATGAATCCAAAAGGGAGGAATAGGAAAGAAAAAAGAAGTAATAGGTCCTAAGCAAGTCCAAAATGCAACAGAGAAGCTGACATTAAAACTTGATGCTGAGATGCCTATAATCCCAATGGCAGAGGATCTGAGGCAGGAGGATTAAGAGTTCAAAGCCAGCTACAGCAACATAACAACTCAGCAACTTAGTGAGACCCTGTCTCTAAATAAAATACAAAATAGGGCCAGGGATGTATCTCAGTGGCTGAGTGCCCCTGAGTTCAATCCCTGGCACCAAAAACAAAACAAACAAACAAACAAACAAATAAACAAAAAACCTTGAAGCTGAGAAATAACTTTTGGCATTTGACTTAATGTCATGCCCTCTAACCCACTGAAAATGACATCCTAAACTTCAGACTTACTGGGACATGAGTCCCCTTTTGGACACACTGGGGTGTCACCTGTGCAGTTTTGCCATTTAGGTGTTTATCCCCCAGGGCTTGGGTCGCCCTGACCATGGCAGCTCTGTGCCTGTGCACTGTCTCTGAGGTGGTTCTCTATGGTGACTCCACCTTCATAGCTGCTATGTGCTTTTAGTCTCCCCTGAGCTTAAATCACGTGCCTGTGGTTCTACCAATCTAGGGTCCCTACCCCTACAGTCCCACAGAGCATTTGTCTTGTCCACAACCCAGTTATGCCAGGACAGTGGGGTAGTTTGAAGATAGGCTAAAGAAAATGCCTGGAGACAGTGTGGGAGACAGTTTATTGAGGAAAGCTTCCAAGAATTCATTGAGTGCTCCAAGAAGAGTTTGGTGGCTAATCAATATCCCCTATGTCCCTCATGATGTTCCACCAAGCAGGACCTTCTCTTCATTACAGTGATTTGCCCAGAAGCAGCCAGCAGGATGAGTGACACATATCATTTATACAGTGCTCTCAGTTCTGCACTGGTCCCCATACAGAGAGGGGTTTTATATGACAGGCTATAGACATACTGATATCATCATCATTGACTTTCTTAGTTTGCTTATATGACCAACACTTCAAGGAGCAGTTGTCTTGGAGTACATTCAAGAAATTATCTTTCAACAGAAAACACCAACTTTCCCCAGTTCCCAGTGTGCATAAGAGAAAGCTAGTGTCCTTTGAGATAATACATATCTGGACTTTACAGCCCAGCCTTGCCCTAATTGTTCCCTTAATGTGGCTACACTTGGGGAATCAGAAAGGGAACATTCATGGACATGGTGTTTTACTGTCCCCCTTTTCTTTAGGGATGATACAGCACTGCACTAATAAGTGTTCTCTGTTATGAAACTTTGCTCACTGGAGCTCTTGCATTCTGGGCCTGTGATAGGAAGGCAGCCCCAATTATTTATGAATTTCCTTCTGGTTCATTATTCCATTGTCTTTGACAATGTTTCCTGGTTTCACTTTAGGTGGCTGACTAATCTTATCAGATGGTAATTTGAATACATCCTTCATATTCTCCCAAAGAGGCCCTCACTATTTTCATTATGAACACACTGAGAATGTTGCAAATCTTTAATGCTTCTCTTTTGGTTGAAAATTTCATGTTTAAGTCATTTTCTCTTCTTGAATTTTAATATGAGTAGTCAAGAGAAACCAAAGTCACACCTTCAATACTTTGCTTGGATATTTCTTCATCCAAATACTCGATTTCACCCCCCAGAATTCTGCAAGTGCTTTGATACTTTCAAACGAAGGTAATTTTTCTTGCATTATTTAATTGAATATTCCTCCTGTCCATCTGAGATATTATTAGAATGGTCTTTACAATATATATCTATCTATAAAAATTATATTTATAAAAATATTTTATATATTATATAATATTTTGTAATTTTTTATAAATATTTACAAAAATCATATTTTAAAAAATTCTATTCACAATTGTTAGATATCTTTAAGAAGATTGAGTCTTTCTCCATCACTCTTTTCTGTTTAAACTTTCACAAGGATCCCCTTTAATGGTCTGTTCACAGAAATTTTACAAGTTTTTTTCTATAATGAAGCTTCTCAAAAGTTTTTCAGCCTCTACCCATTATCCAGTTCCAGAGCTACTTCTGCATGTTTAGGTATTTGTTATACTAGTATCTACTTATCAGTAGCAATTTTATGTTTTAGTTTAATCAGCTGATATAACTAAATATGATAGGTTAGGTAACATATTAACAACAGACATTTATTTCTCACGGTTTTAGAAATTGGGATACCCAAAATATAGGTGTAAGCAGATTCAGCATCTGACCAGAGCTTGCTTTTGGATTTGTAGATGACACATTTTCCCATGTGTTCTCACATGGTAGAAGGAATAAGAAATCTATCTGGGATCTCTTTTATAAAAGTACTAATCCCAAAGCCCAACTTCCTAATACTTCCCAACTTCTAAAGATTGCACCTCACTACATCATCACCTTGAGAGTTAAATGTCAACATATTAATCTGTGGGGAAGGATGCAAAGATTCAGACCACAGCCATTGTAAAATGAGAATATTTTCTTTCTTGCTTTCTAGTGCTATCAAAAGAAGATCTAATTCTTCCTTCACTCATTCCTAAAGTTATTTTCTCTCCTGAGTCATAAATAATCTGGTTATAATGTTTGTGCCATAAAGCTCCTAATATCATGCATTCTCTGAGGTCAGTCTCAAATTCGTCTTCCTCAGGCTCTACAGTTTCCTATTTTTAATCCTTTATTTGATCACTATATGTGCCAGTATCATTCTTGCCTCAAAGCCTTTGAATATGCTTGTCCCACACTGGCATGATTCTTCTTTCTCAATCTACTTCTTCTGCTTCCACACACAGTTTTGTCTGTCTATCTAGTCCCTACTCATCCTCCTAATCCCAGTTTAAATACCTTCAACAAAGACTCTATTCGACAGGGACTCATCAAGAAGGAAAAGGCATACCCAAATTAGGTCAAAAGAGGGTTGGTTAGCTTTGTATCACTGACCAAAATATCTGACAAGAACAACTTGAGGACAAAATGTTTATTTTTTGGCTCACAGTTTCATTGGTCCAATCCACAGTTGGCCAATTCCATTGCTCTGGACCCTCAATGAGGTGAAATATCATGCCACAAAGCCATGGTAGTGAAATGCTGTTTAAATCATGGTAGCTAGAAAGCAGAGAGACAGAAGAAGTAGCAAGTAGATAAGATTTAATCCACAAGAGGAAACCCTTTGAAGGTCTACTTCCTCCAGCTATGCACCTCCTGCCTACAGTTACCACTCAGTTCAAATTATTAATCCATGAAATAGATTAATTCACTGATTTGGTTATAGCTTTCATAATCTAATAATTTAGTTCTATAGATTTCTGCATTAGCACATGAGTTTTTTTTGGGGGGGTACTTCATATCCAAATCATAACAGAGGGCTTAACAAAGAGAATATTTTCAAAGTTGTGGGCATATTTTAGGAATACTACAAGGGAAATTGAAATAAACTGAGGCTAGTAAGGGTGCTAGGCCAGGAGATAAGGAGAGAGAGAGTTTCATAGAGGGAAAATGATGGTGAAGTATAGTGACAAAAGGTGAAGAAACAAAAAATAGTCCAATAACCATAAAATGAATAAAGTGAAGGTGTGCGTGTATGTGTGTGTGTGTGTGTGTGTGTGTGTGTAGAATATTGAGTGATCTTTATAGATTGGCTTCATATATAAAGGAGAGGAAATTTTATCCCAGAATCGATTAATTAGATTTCCACATTAAACACCATTGTAGCATTCTATATTAATTTAACTTTTAGAGAACTAAAACTTATGCCTGATCGCTTTAGTTACAATTACTTTCCTTGGAATATAGAGAATGAAAAGTAACAAAACATAATCTCTATATCTTATAATAAATATACCAATGTTATAGTCAATAAGCATGAATCTGTGACAATGTTCATAATTCTTTTGGAACATATATGTGCCACCAGTCTATAAAAGAGTCTTAGCAATGTAGAATAAGGTAGCATCGTTAATGATTTGACAGACAATATTTTCACTAATATTTAAAATGCAAAATTGCATGTATTGCACTTATGCTTCTGGCTCATGCTTCTGCATATGTGTTTTATAGGTAGATGATAGGATTTGGATCTTTATTATTCCCCCAAAAGCTTTTTGTTAGGCAATGCAGGAAAGTTCAGAGGTGAGATGGTTAGATTATGGGGGCTGTAACCTCATCGGTGGGCTAATAATTTGAATGGATTTCTTGGTTGTAAATGTAGGGGTGTCTAGAAGTAGGTCACTGCAGGTGTTACCTGGAGTAAACCTGTCCATGGATATTTCCTCTCTCTCTGCTTCCCAGCTGACATAAACAGAGAAGTTTTCTTCTGTCACACCCTTCCACCATGATATTCTTCCTGACCTTAAGCCCAGAGCAATGGAGTCAGCCAACCTTGGATTGAGACCTCTGAAACCATGAGGTCAAAATAAACCTTTCCTCCTCTATGTTGTTTTGTCAGGTGTTTTGGTCACATCAGCAGAAAGTTAACTGAAACAAAGAAACCAGTCTTTAAGTGAATTTGCAATGTTTCATTTTTTTTTTCATTTCAGAATTTCACAGCCTGTAGAATAATCTGTTCCACATTTATTTTCGTAAGTTGTTCACTGTCATCTGATTTAACATGTTGATCTTTTTCTTGAGAACAATGAAACAGAATGTAAATCCAAAATGGTAACTAGAAACTCCTTTGTTTTCAAACAACACATGCAGGGTGATTACTTTAGTAATTACCTTGTATGGAAAGAATTTCAAAGAAAGAGCTGTCCCCAACATTATTCCTCCCTGAAATTTCTACTTGTACTGCAGTGCATGCTCCTTCCAAAGCCATGTTGTCACTTGTTTTCTGCCTGGATAGAGAACAATAGTGTCAAATTTCAAGAACCTGAGGATAGTAGACATTGCTGTCTTCTGATTGATATCCTCAGAATGGTGGTCATTCAACTTTTTCTTTCCCTGTGAACAGTCTTTCTTTGCACTTAGAAAAGACAATTCTAAGTACAAATAATTTTCAAAGTATTGATTATTATTCTAAAATGCATCCTTACTATGTGAAAAAACATTTGAGGATAAAAATTACCACAATCATGTAATAATGCTATATGTAATAAAAGGCTTGCATGGCATGTTAGTGGGATATATTTTATTCTAACTGTAGGTGCTTTTTGGACTATCTGGTAAAGCTTAGCATGCCTGGTGCCAGATGGATATTTGCTGGATCAATGCAGTAATGGTATGTTCTATCATTTTAGTAGCCAAGAGTGCATTGGAAAAGAACAATACCTTATACAGTGATTTAATTAAGTTAGTATAACCTTTGGATATAATTTAATCTGTTTTGGACTTTTGATTTGCAGTCACTTTAATATCATGATATTCTTCTATATTACAAGCCCATTTTATGAGCTTTCATGAGTTCTCAAAAAAGAATTTTCATAAATATTTTGATATTCTCATTATGGATATTTCCAATTTCATGTTCATATTAGTAGTTTTCCCAGGCTAATAGATAAGTTTAAAAAGGAAAATTATATTCAAGTGTTTTGAGGATACCTGTATGTTTCAAGTGATATTTGATTAATGATAAAATGATATTTTTATCCATTGAATTGACCCCTCATGTTGTCAGTGTTTTGTACTCAGTCAGTTAGATCCAACATATATAGAATGGTATATGAGTACCCTCAAATGATAGCAATGTCTAAGACTTTACAATAAACTGGTAAAAATTCTTACCAAGATTTTCAAGAGTGGAAGTATAGTTTTTTTCTTTAGCTCCTGATTTAATTCTATAGGTGAACATTACAACTTAAGTTTTCTTTT
Organism: Sciurus carolinensis; assembly: GCF_902686445.1. Taxonomy (NCBI): domain Eukaryota; kingdom Metazoa; phylum Chordata; class Mammalia; order Rodentia; family Sciuridae; genus Sciurus; species Sciurus carolinensis. The sequence continues at coordinate 123,967,082 of NC_062232.1, read as the reverse complement.
TCTTTCTTTACTTTCACAAAGACAGAGCTTGAAAGAACTTAAATTCATTTTACCCAACCACTGTATTTCATAGCTGAAGAAACTGAGGCCCAGAAAATAGAATTACTGAATTTTATATTTGCCATATCTAAATTCATCCCATTTCTGGGTCATTATTCTTTCCATTGTACCCATGTCTATATTCAGGGTATGGGTGAAATCAGATAACCCAACTGACAGAAAATAAAGGATAGGCATAGAAATAGAATGAGAATTTTAAAGTTATATTTGTATTAAGAGTATTCAGCATGGAATTAAGTAATGATAGGTGATAGTCCCATCTACTTAAGCCTAGAGTGGAATGAATGAAAAATTCACACTGATACACAATAGCCTGCTTGCACAGATCCATGAGTAATCGTGGAAAAAAATGACTTTACTACTTTTGACAGCATTGTAAAGGATCACAAAACATTAGATCAATCAAACATTTATGTCATATCCATTTTTGCTAGTATCAGAAGGACAGAGCCATAATTGTCCACAGATGAACCAGATTTATGGAAAATTAGGCTCCAATATACTCTAAACAATGTAATTAATTTTTTTGAAACTTAGATCTTATTTTGATGCAATACTCTTTCAGCTAAATCTCAAATATAATTCCAATACTAAAATTTTCATAGCAAATCAAATTAAAAGTAAATTGGATAGGAAACACTCTAAAGATTAAGAAGAGAACAGTGACAACAATGAATTAATTGATTTTGACTTTGCTAATTTGTGACTAAATAAATCAAATGACAGTTGTGAGAAGCCTCAGGTTTCAAACTGAACTAGATATAATCAGAGAAATTTGAAGTAACAACCATGGAATAAGTCTCTGAAGTTGAGCTTCATATAAGATGAGGAAATTAGTATATATATGGTTATATATGAATATGAATAGAAACATATTTGTATATGCACAATTATTGACTTCTATTAATATCTGGTCTTCATTTACAGAGTTACTCTCTATATTATAGGAGGATAATAAGATATAGTCCAAAAAGTACAGCTATTCAATTCAGATGAGTCTGGCATTGAATCTCAATGTTATCTCATACTATGAAATAATATAAGCTAATTAATTTCCCAAAACAAAATGGTATTATGTGTAAAATACTGACTACTCATAGACAGCATTCATACATTCAATTGCTTAATACCTGCTAACTTAAGCATGTATACAGGCTACAAAAAACACCTTAACTTCATGTCATCCATTAAAATAAAAATATATTGTAAATTCCAAATATATACAGTACAGGTTAGAGATTTTTAGTACATTCATATTTCTGTAGATTTGCCAATATGAGCATTTTATGACTTCATGAGAGCATATCCATTTGAGAATTTTATAGACAGTGATTTCTCAAAGTACAGTCTACAGACATCTGAGAGTCTCCAAGACACTTTTAGTGGGTTTATGAGGTCAAAACTACATCCTCAAAAGTAGTAAGACTATTTGATCTTTTCACTGTGTGAACATTTGAATTTGTGGTGTAAGGTCAAGAGTGGATAAACTGCTTGTACCTGAGCATGAATCAAAGCAGCATCACCAAAATTAAAATCAGTTTCACTTTAGAGTATCTTTGTAAAGGAAGAAAATTATTAATTTTTTAACCTTTAGCATGAGGACATAACTTTTTTAAACATTCTATGTAAAGCATGAAGAGTACCGAGTATGAAGGAAGGGCACTTGTGTGATTGAGTTGTGAACTGATTTAATCATTTTTCTCATGGCACACCGTTTTTACTTGATAACAATGACTGACAGACGAGCTATGTTTTTGTCATATTTGGATATTTAGCAAGCATTTCTTGAAAGTGAACAAAATGAGCCTGCCACTTCAAGGAAAACAACTACAATGATAAACTTCAAGCTCTTTAACAATAATTAAAATTTCAGAAAATTTTCATCTACCACGGTAAAGCTTTAAAGCTTTTCAGTACTAAAACTTTACACTGATTATATTAACAATATTAAACAATATGATTATATAGCTGTTATCTAGGTATTTGCCCAAAGGAAATAAATTACAGATTTTTAGGATGCAAACAGGAACTTTATTCTTAATCACCCAAAACAGGAAACAAGTCAAAGGTTCATCAGCTGTCAGTTGTCTAAATAAATTTTGATACGTTAATACAATGAAATATTCAAAAATAAAATGGATCTTAGAGTAGGCATAAAGATACCCCTGTCCTATTCCTATAACATGAATATATTACCTACTTAGTAAAATTAACTTGCACATATGAATAAAGTTAAAGACTTTTTTTGTGGTACTGGGGATTGAACCCAGGGTTCCTTAACCATGGAGCCACATCCCCAGCCGTTTTGATTTTTTATTTTGAGACAAGTTCTCACTAAGTTGCTGAGGGCATCACTAAGTTTCTGAAGCTAGTTTTAAACTCATGATCCTCCTGCCTCAGCCTCGTGAATCACTGGGTTACAGGCGGGCACCACCATGCCTAGCAAGTTAAAGACCTCAAGTGGAATAATTAGCCAGAATTATCCAAGTATACCAAATCTAATTTCAAAAATCCTTTAAATTGTAGAATATTTCATGGATATTGTCATAGAGAATGCTTATAATATAAGAAAGGCTAGACAAATGTAATATTGATGATTTGAAAATGGAGGAACAGCAGAACATAAGTCAAAGAATGGAGGGAGGCACACTCTAGAAGCTAGAAAAGGTGTGAAAACTGAATCTTTGCTATAACATCTAGAAAGCATAACCCTACTAATGGCTTCATATTACCCCAGTGAGACCTATGTCAGACTTCTGACTTCCTGAACCATAAGATAATGAATTGTAGGTTGTTTAGCACTATGGATATTAAATGCACTATGGCAAGTGAAAAAATGATGTGTAATTCCTTTTACATGACATTCGAAAAAAGCATTCTTTTTTCCATAGTAACGCATCATTTCACATTCACATTGGAGAAAAATAAGCAACCCAACTTATCAACATCCTCAACTGCACTTATTATCTGTCATTTGAATATAGCCATCCTGATAAGAAGGTAAGTTATATTACAATTTTGATTTATATTTTCCTGATGCTTAGTGATGTTGAACATCTTTGCATATATTTATTGACCATTTGTATATCTTCTTTGGAAACTATCCATTTGAAACCTTTACTTGTATTTCAAATGGATTATTTAATTTTAATTATTAGTTGCAGAATTCTTTAATTAGTCTATTAAAAAGTCTCATATTAGACATAAGATTTGCAAAAATGTTCTCCCTTTCTTTAGGTGGATTTGTTTAAAGAAACAGGCCAAGTTACTTAATCAAAATAAAACATCAATCAATTTTTAAACGAAATTCTTAAAATCATTATAAAATATTGGGTATTTGAATGTTAAATAATATATTCATATGGTAGAAAAATATAAATAATGGAAATGAAAATTCAAAGTATTTTAATTTCTAAAATCAAAAATTTTCTAAGAATTCAGTGATGCTTAAAATTTTTTTATTTTTATATTAAATACTTAAGTTATAATTTGATACCTAAAATACTCTAACTAAAGTATTTGATAATGTTTATAGAGTATTACTTCTCTAAATAGACATATCCCACACAAAAATTTTCAATTGACCCTGAAAAAAATTTCAAGACAAATTTAATCACAATTGATTGACTGAATAACCGATTAACAATTTATTCAATAACATGGAAAGCATCATGATCAATAAAGGAAATAGCCTGATACTTATTCATTGTGCAATTCTGCCTATTAGGAATACACTCCAAGATTATGATACATGCTCTATTCATTTGTATCATATGTTTCTATATATGTGGATTAACAGAAATAATATATAAAGTCAAGCTTTATTTCCTTTTCTTATTTTCTGTTATTTTTTCTTTATGCTGCTGTTTTTTTCCTCCATTCCTTTACAGAGCAGCTCAATGATTCAGGGATTCATTAATATAATACAGAGAACAGAAGGGGAAATTTTTTAAATGTTAATTACCACCATGCTAATAGTCATCTCATTATACATGTAGTTAAGTATATTATTAATTTCTGCATTATCAAATTTTTTTAGAACAAAAATCAAAACCCATAACTTGAACTTGAGATGTATATATTAGATAGGTACATATGTAATTAGATATAGTCCTAGACAATCTTGAGTAAAATGCTTCTACAGTAACATTACATTTTAAAATATTGGAAAATGAATAGCTGTGTTGATTTGTATTTTATCTTAATGGAACAAAAAAAGAAAATCCTTTTGATTAGAGAATAGTATACTGATAACAAATCTCTTAAAGTTAAAATGTCTTATTAGATTTGTATTTTTCATAGACTCCACGATATCCTGAGACATTTTATTATGAAATAATGCCAACCACATACAAGAACATACATTGGAAGGAATTAATAAAAGAATAAGTTGAAAGGTGAGAATTCACCTTGTTTTCAAATAAGAATTCTTAATCTTCTTTTTTATTTTTTGTTTGTTCTAATTAGTTATATATGACAGTATGACAGAATGCATTTTGACACATCATACATTTTATGGAGTATAACTTCTCATTCTTCTGCTTGTACATGATGTAGAATTACAACAGTTGTGTAATCATATATGTACAAAGGGTAAAAATATCTAATTCATTCTTCTATTCTTCCTAAACCCATACTCCCTCCTCATTCTTCATTCCCCTCTGGGTAATCCAAAGTACCTCTATTCTTCCCTTGCATCCCCCCTTATTGTGAATTAGCATCTCCATATCAGAGAAAACATTTTTTGGGATTGGCTTATTTCACTTAGCATGATATTCTCCAGTTCTATCCATTTACCTGCAAATGACATAATTTCATTCTTCTTTGAGGCTGAGAAATATTCCATTGTGTATATATACAACATTTTCTTTATTCATTCAATTGTTGAAGGGGACCTAGGTTGGATCCATATTTTAGCTATTGTGAATATTGATGTGGCTGGGTCACTGTAGTATGCTGATTTTTTTGTGTGTGTTTGTGGTGCTGGGGATTGAACCCAGGGCCTTGTGCTTATAAGGCAAGCATTCTACCAATTGAGCTATATCCCCAGTCGCCAGTATGCTGATTTTAAGTCCTTTGGTTATAAACTGAGGAGTGGGATAGCTGGGTCAAATAGTTACTCCATTCCAAGTTTTCTAAGGAATCTCCATACTGCTTTCCATAGTGGTTACACCAATTTGCAGTCCCACCAGCTATACATGAATGTACATTTTTCCACACATCCACCAACATTTATTGTTGCTTGTATTATTGATAGCTGCCATTCTGACTTGACAGAGATGAAATCTGAGTATGGTTTTGATTTGTATTTCTCTAATTGCTAGAGATGTTGAACATTTTTTCATATGTGTATTGATAGATTGTATTTCTTCTTCTGTGAAGTGTCTGTTCAATTCCTTAGCCCACTTATTGATTGGGTTATTTGTTTTTGGGGTATTAAGTTTTTGAATTCTTCATATATCTTGGAAACTAATGCTCTATCTGAGGTGCAGGTGGTAAAGATTTTCTCCCATTCTGTAGGCTTTCTCTTCACATTCTTGTTTTCTTTCCTCTGAAGAAGCTGTTTAGTTTGATTCCATCCTAGTTTTTGATTCTTGATTTTACTTCTTGTACTTTAGGTGTCCTGTTAAAGGAAGTCATGTCCATGAGCCAACATGAAGAAGCTTCGGGCCTACTTTTGTTTCTCTTAAGCACAGGGTCTCTGTTATAATTCCTAAGTCCTGGATGTACTTTGAGCTGAGTTTTGTATAGGGTGATAGATAGGGGCTTATTTTCATTTTGCTGCATATGGATTTTCAGTTTTCCCAGCACCATTTGTTGAACAGCCTATCTTTCCTCCATTGTATATTTTTGGCACCTTTGTCTACTATGAGAAAACTGTATTTATGAGGGTTTGTCTCTGTGTCTTCTATTCTGTATCATTGGTCTACCTGTCTATTTTCATGCCAATACCATGCTGTTTTGTTACTATTGCTTTGTAGTATAGTTGACGTTCTGGTATCGTGATGCCTCCTGCTTCACTTTTCTTGCTAAGGATTGCTTTGGCTATTCTGGGTCTCTTATTTTACCAAAGGAATTCATGATTGCTTTTTCTAATTCTATGAAGAATTTCATTGGGATTTTATTATGAATTGTATTAAATATGTATGTCAATTGGTATTATGACCATGTTGACAATGTTAAATCTGCCTATGGAATAACATGGGAGATCTCTCCATCTTCTAAGATCTTCAATTTCTTTCTTTAGAGTTCTGTACTTTTCATTGTAGAGGACTTTTACCTCTTTTGTTAGATTGATTCCAAAATATTTAATTTTTTAAGGTTATAGTGAATGGGGTAATTTTCCTAATTTTTCTTCTAGTGGAGTCATCACTAATGTATAGAAATGTATTTGATTTATGGGTATTGATTTCATATCCTGCTACTTTGCTGAATTCATTTATTAGTTCTAGAAGTTTTGTGGTGGATTTTTTTTTGTCTTCTACATATAGAGTCATGTTGTTGGCAAATAGTGATATTTTGAGTATTTTGAGATCATCTATTCCTATTCATATCCCTTTAATTTCTTTCTTCTCTTTAGTTGCTCTGACTGGAGTTTCAAGGACAATGTTGAATAGAAGTGGTGAAAGAGGGCATCCCTGACTTGTTCCAATTTTTAGAAGGAACACATTCCATTTTTCTCTATTTAGAATGATGTTGGCAGTGGGCTTAGCATAGAATAGATGGTTTTTACAATGTTGAAGTATGTTCCTACTATCCCTAGTTTTTCAAACATGAATGGATGCTGTATTCTGTCAAATGCCTTTTCTGCATCTATTGAAATAATTATGTGATTCTTGTCTTTATTGATATGACAAATTATGTTTATTGATGTCCCCATGTTGAACCAACCTTGCATTCCTGGGTTGAACCCCACGTGATCATGGTACAATATCTTTTTAATATGTTTTATTAGTCATGGTTCCCTAGAGGAACAGAATCAGCAAGAAGTATGATTATTAAAAAGAGATTTATTAGATTGGCTTATACAACCAGAAGTCAATAGTCTACAATGGCTGTCTGCAGGCTAGAGAACTGCAAGAACCAGTAACTCTGCAGTCCAAGAGGCTGAAGCCCCAGCAAAAGAGGGATCAACATTGCTACCCTAGTCTGAGACCAAGGTTTCTGTAAACTACCTGGAGAATCATTAGCAGAGTTCACATTGGAAAGTGAAGAAGTGAGAGTTCGATATCCTCAGATGACCAAAGCAGCAATCAAGAACCCATTCAAGAAGAGTGGAACTTGCATCTGCTGTTGCTTCCTTGTTCTTCCAACTTTTATTCCATCCAAGTCACCATCCTATTGGGTGGTGCTGCCCATGCATAGGGAGGATCTCCACTTCAGTTTACTATCCCACATTCCAATCATTCCTAGACACACCCTCATTGACATACCCAGAAGCCTCTTAATTATCAGCATCTCTTAATCCAATCAAGTTGACAATTCAAGTTAGCCATTACATATGTTTTTGTATGCAATTTGCCGGAATTTTATTGAGAATTTTTGCAGTAATGTTCATCAGGGATATTGGTCTGAAGGTTGTCTTCCTTGATGTGTCTTTGGTTTTGGTATCAGGGTGATACTAGTTAGCTTCATAGAATGAGTTTGGAAGGATTCACTCCTTTTCTGATTCATGGAATAATTTAAGGAGTATTGGTGTTAATTCTTCTTTGAAGGTCTTTTAGAACTCAGCTGAGAATTGGTTTGGTCCTGGGCTTTTCTTAATTGGTAGATTTTTGATAGCATCTTCTACTTCGTTGCTTGAAAATTATCTGTTTAAATTATGTATGTTCTCCTGATTCAATTTGGGTAGGTCATATGTCTCTAGAAATTTGTCAATGTCTTTAAGGTTTTCTCTTTTATTGGAGTATAAATTTTCAAAATAGTTTCTAATTATCTTCTGTATTTCAATAATGCCCATCATCATATTTCCTCTTTCATCATGAATTTTAGTAATTTGAGTTTTCTATTTATCTTTATTAGTGTGACTAAGAATTTATCCATTTTATTTATTTTTCCTAAAAGCCAACTTTTTATTTTGTCAATATTTTGAATTGTTTCCTTTTTCAATTTCTTTGATTTTAATTATTTCCTGTCTTCCACTGCTCTTGATGTTGATTTGTTCTTCTTTCTCTGGGACTTTGAGATGTAATGTTAAGTCATGTATTTATTGAGTTTCTATTCTCTTAATGAATGAACTCAATGCAATGAACTTTTCTATAGCACTGCCTTCATAGTGTCCCAGAGATTTTGATATCACTATTCTCATTTACCTCTAAGTATTTTTTTATTTCATTCTTGATTTCTTCTGCTATCCATTCATCAATCAACAATGAATTATATAGTTTCCAGGTGTTAGAGTAGCTTCTATTTTTTAAGTTTATCATTGATTTCTAATTTCATTCCATTCTGATCTTAGAAAATGCAGGGTAGTATCTGGTTTTTTGTATTTGCTAAAAGTTGCTTTGTGACATAACATGGTCTGTTTTAGAAAAGGATCCAGGTGCTGCTGAGAAGAAAGTGTATTCACTGAATGATGGATGAAAAACTCCACATATTTTCCATAAGTCTAAATTATCGATTATGTCATTTAGTTCTATAGTTCTTTTGCTTAGTGTTTTCTCATTCTTTTTTTTTTGCAGTGAGGTATCAAGGATTGAATTCAGGGGCACTCGACCACTGAGCCACATCCCCAACCCTATTTTGTATTTTATTTGGAGACAGAGTCTCACTGAGTTGCTTAGTACCTCACCATTGCTGAGGGTGGCTTTGAACTCATGATCCTCCTGTCTCAGCCTCCCAAGTCACTAGGATTACAGATATGAACCACCATGCCCAGCCTTTGTTTACTTTTTGTTTGGAGGACCTATCCAGTGGTGAGAGAGGTAATGTTAAAGTCACCCAGGATTATTGTGTTGTGGTCTATTTAATTCTTGAAATTGAGAAGGATTTGTTTGATGTACATAAATGCCCCATTGTTTGGGACACTAATATTGATTGTTATGTCTTGTTGATGTAAAAGTCCCTTAAGCAGTATGAAATGTCCTTCTTTGTCCCTTCTGATTAACATTTGCTTGAAGTCTACTTTATCTGATAAGAGGTTTGAAATCCCTGCTTGTTTATGCAGCCCATGTGAGTGATGTGTATTTTCCCATCCTTTCACCTTCAGTCTGTGGATATTTTTTCCTAGAAGGTGAGTCTCTTGGAAACAGCATATTGTTGGATCTTTTTTGTTAATCCAATCTGCTAGTCTTTGCCTTTGATAGATGAGATTAGGTCATTTACATTCAGTGTTATTATTAAGATGTGATTTGTATTTCTAGTCTTTTTGGTTTATTTCTGGTTTTTAATTTGACTTACTTTCTCCTTTGATTGACTATTCCTTTAGTGCAGTTACTGTCTTGCTAGTTTTCACTTTTGTTTCATTTTCATGGAATGGTTTGTTGAGAATGTTCTGTACTGCAGGCTTTCTAGTTGTGAATTCTTTTAACTTTTATTTACCATGGGAGGTTTTTAATTTCATCTTCAAATCTGAAGCTTAATTTTACTGGATATAGAATTCATGGTTGGCATCCATTTTCTTTCAGAGTTTGGTATGTATTATTCTAGGATCTCCTACCTTTGAGGATCTGCATTGACATATCAGGTGGTATCTGAATTATTTTTTCCCCTATATGTAATATATTTTTCTTTTGAAGTCTTTAAAATTATATCCATATTTTGTATGGTAGGCATTTTCATTATAATGTGCCTTGGTGTGGGTGTGTTGTAATTTTGTACATTTGGGGTCCAATAAACTGCTTATATTTGATTTTCCATTTCATTCTTTAAGTTTAGGAAATCTTGTGATATTATTTCATTGAAAGGTTGTCCATTCCTTTGGTTGTATCTCTGTGCCTTCATCTATCCCTATAAATCTTAAATTTGGTCTTTTCATATTATCCCAAAATTCTTGGAAGTTCTCTTCACGGTTTCATTACATCTTCTCTCTGTGGTCAACTCTGTTTTCAAGATTATATATTTTGTATTCATTGTCTGAGGTTCTGTCTTCCAAGTGGTCTAGTCTGTTGGTGATGTTTTCCATTGATTTTTTAATTTGGTTTATTGCTTCCTTCATTTCAAGGATTTCTGCTTGATTTATTTTCAGAATCTCTATCTCTTTATTAAAGTGATCTTTCACTGCCTGAATTTTATTTCTGATTTCACTCCTTATATCATCCTTTGTGTTGCAGATCAGTTTAACTATGTGCATTCTGAACTCTTTCTCTGACATTTCTTCTACTGTGGAGTCAATTGATTTTATTACTGGAGCATCTTGGTTTGTTTGGGGCAACTTGTTCCCATGGTTTTTCACTGGTTTGTGTTTGTACCCATCTATCAGTGTGGATCTGAGGCAGTAAAGTGTCTGCCATATAGACTTATGGTGTCCCTGAAACTTTCCTTGCCTTTAAAGGGCAGATAAATAATAACAGAACCCAAAGGAAGAAATATACAGTCTTAAACTAAATAGCTTCTATTAAGATCTCTACAGTTTTGTTGCAATAAACAAATGATGTGTTCAGTTATTGTGTACAATATAAAAAGTAAGTTTACAAAAGGGCTTATAATTTGAAATCATGGAAAAAGAAAGAACAGAAGTGGTGCAGGATGTGATGTTTATAAGGAAGAAGGAGAGAAGATTGATGTAAAAATTTATAGGAAGAGTAAAAGAGGAGTTAATAGAGGTTGGTTGTTAATAGGAGAAAAGAGAGAAAGATAATCCAGGAAAACATATAAGTGAGAGGGAAAAAAAAAAATATATATATATAGTAGAATTTTTTTAAAAAGAAAGTAAAAATAAAACAACACACAACCAAACTGTAACATACTATTCAGTCTTCCCAGTTCTCAATAAAGTGATGCATGAAAAATACTTGGTTTCAAAAGTGGTAAAAGTGTGAGAGAAAGAAAGAGAGAGAGAAAAAAAAAAACAAGATCTCAATGACAAACAGAACAATTGAGATTCAAAGTTTCTCAGCTTCCCTTCTCAGCAGTTAGATTTGTTCTCTTCTCTGGGTGCCTATTGGTCTGGAGATTTTAAGTCAGCGCATCTCCAAGGTGCAGCAATTTCCAGTGCATGGTGGAAGACTACACCCCTAGAATCTCCTTTGAGTTCCATTCATGTGGTTTTGGAGTCTGTTCTTAGCCCATCATTTTGCCTGTGGACTCCATGACCCCTAGTCTCTGATTCAGTCTCCAAACTCCATCTCTCCTGCCCCTCCCCTTGCCCTTTAGAATTCATGGTCAGGTGCATCTCTCCCAGCCAGTCCCGTAAGCAGTTGGATTGAAGTGGGAGGGGGAAGCCAGGTGGGTTTCCATGACCAGTATTCCATTGTGTAATCATCTTTCCATGCTTGATTTTCTCCTGGTCACTTAGGCACACTCTCTCACACAATGTGGGTTTGCCCAGCTCATTTGTCAGGTCACACTTGGGTCTGCCAGTAATTGGCTCCCCCAGCTGCTGGTCCCCATGCCATGACTGCAAAATGGTTCCTTCCACTGTCCTCCATGCATGCCACTAAGGAAGATGGTGGCTTCCTTCCCATACACAGATAGTGCAACACAGCTTATTGTTTTTTCAAACAGTTTCTCTGATCTGTAAACCCTCCATACCCCAATAAGTCTCAGTATTCCCAAGAATGGGGCTTCCTTTAATTCCTTTATTGCATTAGTGTGTTCATGTAGGGACTATTCTGGCTAGCACCTCCAGCTTCTGTTGTGGCTATGGGGCTGGAGATCTTTCCCCCTTATTTTATTACTCTAGATCTCCTGAGTCTGCAATTGGTTTTGAATGTCCAGGATTAAATTCCAGTAAAGTGCCCCCTAATTCTTCACCATTCGCCTACACAGTTTCAGCTTCTTGTCTGATTTTCTTGGTTCATGCTATGGAGCCACTAGGGAAGCAACCCTTCTATTCCATCATCTTGCCATGCCTCTCAAAAAAAGACTACTGAGTTTATCATAAATATATCCAAACTATTTTTTTTTCAGTTTTCAGGGAAAAAATCAGCAATTCTTTATACAAAGTCTGTGAGGAAGAATATGCTGAAATCATTTAATTTTAAATTATAACATTACCAAGTCAAGGTCTTATCCTAACTCCTTCTTAGTAAAATCACAGCATACTTACATATGCTGTTGTTGATCTTTATAACAGAAGTTAGTTTCAAAACCTGGGAGAATTCAGCTGCAGTCAATCATACATTATGGAATGTCTTATTTGTTAACAATTCAACTTTTCTTAAGTGTCCACATGGTAGCATTTTATAAAAATCTTTTCTAGTCACAGAAATCCTTTCTTGGTTTAAACAGTGCTTGATAAACACTACAAAATATTAGTATAGTAAGTGTTCTAGAAAGAATTGACACATTTTTGCCACCAGTATATCCCACATTATGAAATGTCTATTCCTAACTACCTTCTACAGTGCAAACTAGTAAAGAATGGTAGTTCCCCCTACATTATCCAGCCTGATAGTGCTAACTTTGTGCTGTGGGTAATTAAGTAAGCTCCATATAGTGAAGAGACTCTCAGTGTTGAATAGCGGACCCCATTTCAGTCACCTGCACCACCTGGTTTCTCCTATCTCTGTTTGAAGGATAGAAGAGAAACACTCCAAATTCTGTTTTTGCTGCTGGTAGTTCCCACTCTTGTTACCAGCTTACTTCATGCCACCAAAGGGAAGCCCAGACCACCCTGTGCCCACAGACTTTCAATAACCAGCTGTGTACCTGTCTAATTCCCAGACATCACCACTGCACTGTTTGTAACAAGCCCTGCAAAACACTGTCCTCCTTCAACTCCTCTCTGGAAGGTTGGACTGCCTTTGGCTTGTTTTTATACTTTCTCAGATAGTGCCCTTTGAAGGACAAATTTTTAAAATGTTGATCAATTTGAATTTGCCTATTTTCTCTTTATTTGCTTGCACTTTGGGTGTCACATGTAAAAATACTTTGCTAAATTCAAAGTCACAAATATCTATGACTATGTTTTTTTTTCTCCTACCATTTTTACATTTTAAGTTCTTACATTTAGGAACTTGATATATTTTGAGTTGTATTTTATACATAGTCTATTGTAGGAGCCCAACTTCATCCTTTTCATGCAGATATCCACTTTTCCCTGCCTCAGTTATTAAGGTGACTATCTTTTCCCTATTAAATGGTTTTTGCACTCTTGTCAAAATTCAGTTGGGAATATTTTATGCCTTACATGCCATACACTTCACTGTTCTTACTATGATTTAGTAACTTATTTGCTATGTGTGCTTCAGACAACTTCCAAAGACTTCACATGGTTGTTTTTAAATTTTATTCACCAATTATGGTTGTTTTTCTGGGAAACATGTCCATGAGACTCCTCACACCACTACTCCAGAAGTCAAAAATATTTTAAATGACATTGCTTTGTTTGCATTCAAATCTCAAATGATATAATAATTGTAAACTCATTTAAATAAGGTCCTAATAGTTCACATACATAACAACATATTTAGTTAATAGTATAACTGTAGAGGAAACCATAACAGAAGACCACATGACAATATGAAAATTTAAGTGTTGACTATGTTTACCAGTCTTCAGTCTTATATCATCATTCTTAAAATCTGATGAAGTCCCTATATTGAAAATCCCCAAGTATATAAGACTGCAAAATATGATAAATATCCTAAAATATCCTATTCTCACCACACAATGGTATAACTAACTCTGTGTAGGTAATGATTTTATTTGAGTAAAAATAAATTGACTTTGACCTATCAAATGGTTGATTTTCTGGTACTCTCTGAGAGCCATCATGAAATAATCTTGTGGTTCTTCCAAGATCTAATTGAATCTTCCTTACTACAATAGCCTAGGAACTTCAACTGATAATACCTTGCTTTATTGAGGCTCCTTGAGTCTTTCACTTGGGAATCACTTGTATAGCCTCAATTAAGGTCTTGCCTTGGGTCCAAGACTTTCTAAAATATGTGTCCTTATTTTATATTTTTCTTCTTCAATTTTTAAAATCATCTTTTTTTATTTTGTTTATTTATGTATGCATTTATTTACCTCTTCGAATTTTTGTTTGGTTAACTCAGCAAACTCATTGTAATTGAAGTTAAAGACCACCCATACGTTAATCTGAGGGGCCTGAGACCTGTAATACATAACAAAACTTCATACCAACAGTTCTCAAACTCTAAATCTGTCAAAATTTAAATTTTTGGTTCCTTCATGTTTAATTCCTGCCTTTCACATGTATATTTTTCTATGACCCAAATTTGTGCCATTAATTTTCTAAATGGAATAATTTAACCAAGGATTATTTAAGGTACCAGTGGCCAGTTGAGGAACTTTTAATATAAAATAAACTGTTCATTTAAGAGATGACTTAGAACAAAAAAGGGGGAAATCCCACACTTCCAGTAATCTATCTCTGCATTGATATGAAGATGCATCCAAAAGAAATATTCAGAATTTAAAATTGTCTTCTTTAAAGATCCTCTGGTCAATGTAAAAGTAAATGTGAAAAGTGATCAACCTTTCTCTTTCATCTTTCTACTTATTCAAACATAATATTTTTTGTTTTATTTATTTTTATGCTACTATTTTTCCATCCTCCATTTCCTCTTTCCCTATCTCTGCCTCTGATATGTTCCCCTTTCTCTTGACTAATGAGGAAATATCCAAAGCTTAATTACCTCTGAAACAATAATCTTTCAGAACAGGAAATGCTTTTTGACTGGTTTTAAACCCTAGTCTTCCTTCTGGAGAACAGTTGTCAAAGACTAAACTAGACAGGATAGAGAAGAATTTGGAATCATTTTTGGCACATATAATCCAGGGCTCTGAGGTCTATACTAGTTTATTCATGTGATGATGGAGACCACATATTGAAAAATGTTTTTAAACGGTAGAATGAGGTTTTCAAGATGGCGGACTAGAGGGCAGCTGCATTTCATGTTGCTCCAGGACTCAAGATTCAAAAGAGGAGATAGTGAGTGACTTGGGACCAACTCAAAGCCACTGGGTGAGTTTCTCCCATTAGGGAGGTGTCCCGGATGGGGCGGTAGCCCCGGAACGCAGGGAACTTTGTGAAGTAGAGTGGCTCCGCGAGACGCCCCTCCCACCACTGGAGCGGTAAACACGGACAGCGGGGAACTTTGCAGAGGAGGCCGCACAGCATAGCACTTGGTTTCGGAGCAATCTGCCGGGGCTTCGGCGGCTGCCAGAGGAAGAGCTGGACGGCGAGCTATTTGGACTCAGCAACCGCCTGAACAATGGGGGGGTGCTGTCCTGAGGAGGTGGAGATGCGCAGTGAGTTGTTTGGTCTCCAAGCGTCCACACAGAACACCAGGTGGCTGCCTGGAGGAAGAGACGAGCGGTGGGTCACTAGGGCTTGGAGCATATGTACGAGGCTCCAAGTGACTGCTCAGAGGACGGGTCACATAGCCAGGCGATTAGGTGCAAAGCACAGTCCGGTCCGGGGACCTAGGCATCTTTTGTTGAAAGAGCTACACAGAGACAAGCTGAGGGGCGGAGCGAAGGTTCCAGGACTACGGGCAGCTTCTCTGAGGAGGGGCTACCTAAGGAGACTCGTCTGCGAAGGGTGAGGCTCCCAAGCCAAGGAGGTAGGTCCAGGTTCCTGGAAACGTTGCCTAGGAAGGTTGCCTCGCCCAGGCAGCAAGACACCCCTCCCCCCGCTGGAGCAGTGAACACGGAAAGCGGGGAACGTTGCAGAGGAGGCTGCGCAGCACAGCGCTTGGTTTCAGAGCAAGCTGCCAGGGCTCTGGCGGCTGCCAGAGGAAGAGCTGGGCAGCAAGCTATTTGGACTCAGCAACCGCCTGAAAAATGGGGGGAGGGCTATCCTGAGGAGGTGGAGCTGCTCAGTGAGTTGCTTGGTCTCCAAGCGCCCACACAGAACACCAGGTGGCTGCCTGGAGGAAGAGGCGAGCGGCTGGTCACTGGGACTCGGAGCATATGTACGAGGCTCCACGTGGCTGCTCAGAGGAGGGGTCGCATAGCCAGGCGATTAGGTGCAAAGCATGGTCCGGTCCAGGGAACTAGGCGCCTTTTGTTGAAAGAGCTACACAGAGACAAGCTGAGGGGTGGAGCGAAGTTTCCAGGACTGCGGGCAGATTCTCTGAGGAAAGGCAGCCTAAGAAGACGCGTCTGCGAAGGGCAGGGCTCTCAGGCCCAGGAGGTAGGTCCGGGACCCTGGGAACGTTGCCTGGGAAGGCTGCCCTGCCCAGGCGGTAGTTGTGGACTGAGGGGAACCTCTAGGAGGGGAACTGACCAGCGAGACGTCCCCATCGGGTGAGTCTTCCCCACCAGGTGAGGTTTTCCCATAAGGACGGTAAAACCAGAGACACAGGCCCAAACAGGCCTTCCCTCAGCCCGCAGCCCAGTTCCCCTTTGGATGACCATTGGTCAACAAGTAGAGGCACCTCTGCCCACTAGCAGGGAATATACATCACCTGAAGACCACCACCCCTAGAGAGGCAGCTTCCTTGGGGAGCACCACAGTATCAACTTCCTCTAAGACTTCGGGCTACTGAAGGATAAGAGGGGATACACTAGCAATCTTCAGGGACATTATAAGTCAATAGAGGAAATCTGCAACATCTCTGCAGTCCACTGACACCTGAATGACATAAGAAAACAAGGGAAGAAAATGCCTCAAACAAATCTGGATGTTACATCAATAAAATCCAATGACAGCATGGCAGAAGACATGTCAGAAAGGGAGTTCAGAATGTACATAATCAACATGATAAGGGAAGCAAATGATGAAATGAAAGAGCAAATGCAGTCATTGAATGAACGCACCAATCGACAGTTAAAAGAGCAAATACAGGAAGCAAAAGACCATTTCAATAAAGAGTTAGAGATATTAAAAAAAAAACAAACAGAAATCCTTGAAATGAAGGAAACAATAAACCAAATTAAGAACTCCATAGAAAGCACAACCAATAGGATAGAACACCTGGAAGACAGAACCTCAGATATTGAAGACAAAATATTTAACCTTGAAAACAAAGTCGAACAAACAGAGAAGATGGTAAGAAATCATGAACAGAATCTACAAGAACTATGGGATATCATGAAAAGGCCAAATTTGAGAATTATTGGGATTGAGGAAGGCTTAGAGAAACAAACCAAAGGAATGAACAACTTATTCAATGAGATAATTTCAGAAAATTTCCCAAATCTGAAGAATGAAATGGAAAATCAAGTTCAAGAGACTTATAGGACTCCAAATACACAAAATTACAACAGACCCACACCAAGGCACATTATAATGAAAATACCTAACATACAAAATAAAGACAGAATTTTAAAGGCTATGAGAGAAAAGAATCAAATTACATTCAGGGGGAAACCAATACAGATATCAGCAGATTTTTCAATCCAGACCTTAAAAGCTAGAAGGGCCTGGAATAACATTTTTCAAGCCCTAAAAGAAAATGGATGCCAACCAAGAATCTTATACCCAGCAAAACTTACCTTCAGATTTGATGATGAAATAAAATCCTTCCATGATAAACAAAAGCTAAAAGAATATACAAAAAGAAAGCCAGCATTACAGAACATTCTCAGCAAAATATTCCATGAAGAAGAGATAAAAAACAGAGAAGCAAATCAGCAAAGGGAGGAGATGTCCTAAAGGAACTCTCAAATAAAGAGTAACCAAGTCGTGTCAAAAATAAACAAATAAATGAATAAAATGAGTCAAATGACTGGGAATACAAATCATATCTCATTAATAACCCTGAATGTTAATGCCCTGAATTCATCAATCAAAAGACATAGACTGGCAGATTGGATAAAAAAGAAAGATCCAACAATACGTTGCCTGCAACAGACTCATCTCTTAGAAAGAGATACCCAAAGACTAAAGGTGAAAGGATGGGAAAAAACTTACCATGCACATGGACACAGCAAAAAAAGCTGGGGTATCCATCCTCATTTCAGATAAAGTGGACTTCAAGCCAAAGTTAGTCAGAAGGGATAAAGAAGGACATTTCACACTGCTTAAGGGAACCATAAATCAGCAAGACATAACAATCATAAATATCTATGCCCCAAACAGTGGCTCATCCATGTATGTCAAACAAATCCTTCTCAATTTTAGAAACCAAATAGACCACAATACAATAATACTAGGTGATTTTAAGACGCCTCTCTCACCACTGGACAGATCTTCCAAACAAAAATTGAACAAAGAAACCATAGATCTCAATAACACAATCAATAATTTAGACTTAACAGACATTTACAGAATATACCATCCAACGAAGAGTGAATACACTTTCTTCTCAGCAGCACATGGATCCTTCTCTAAAATAGACCATATATTATGCCACAAAACTAATGTTAGCAAATACAAGAAAATAGAGACACTTCCTTGTATTCTATCAGATCATAATGGATTAGAGCTAGAAATAAATGAAGAGTAAAAAACAGAAATTACGCCAACATCTGGAGATTAAACAATATGCTATTATATGATGAATGGATAAGAGAAGAGATTAGGAAGGAAATTAAAAAATTCTTAGAGGTAAATGAGAACAAAGAAACATCATATCAAAATCTCTGGGACACTATGAAAGCAGTACTTAGAGGAAAATTTATTTCATGGAGTGCATTCAATAAAAGAAGCAAAACTCAACAAATAAACGACCTAACACTACAGCTCAAAGCCCTAGAAAAAGAAGAACAGACCAACACCAAAAGTAGTGGAAGACAGGAAATAGTTAAACTCAGAGCTGAAATCAATGAAATTTAAACAAAAGAAACAATACAAAAAATTGACAAAATAAATAGTTGGTTCTTTGAAAAAATAAACAAAATTGATAAACCTTTAGCCACACTACCAAAGAGAAGATGAGAGAAAACTCAAATCAACAAAATTCGGAATGAACAAGGAAATATCACAACAGACACGACTGAAATACAAAACATAAATAGAAGCTATTTTGAAAATCTATACTCCAACAAAATAGAAAATTTCAAAGATATCAACAAGTTTCTAGGGACGTATGAATTGCCTAAACTAAACGAGGAGGACATACACAATTTAAATAGACCAATTTCAAGTAATGAAATAGATGAAGTCATCAAAAGCCTACCAACAAAGAAAAGTCCAGGACCGGATGGTTTCTCAGCCGAGTTCTACAAAACCTTTAAAGAAGAGCTCATTCCAATACTTTTCAAAGTATTCCATGATATAGAAGAGGAGGGAACCCTCCCAAACTAATTCTATGAAGCCAATATCACCCTGAGACCTAAATCAGACAGAGACACATCGAGGAAAGAAAATTTCAGACCAATATCCTTAATGAATATCGACGCAAAACTTCTAAACAAAATTTTAGCAAATCGCATACAAAAGCATATTAAAAAGATAGTGCACCATGATCAAGTGGGTTTTATCCCAGGGATGCAAGGTTGGTTCAACATCAGGAAATCAATAAATGTAATTCACCATATCAATGGTCTTAAAGTCAAGAATCACATGATTATTTCAATAGATGCAGAAAAAGCATTTGATAAAATACAGCACCCCTTCATGCTCAAAACACTAGAAAAAATAGGGATAGTGGGAACGTTCCTTAACATTGGAAAGGCCATCTACGCTAAGCCCATGGTTAATGTCATTCTAAATGGTGAAAAACTGAAAGCATTCCCCCTAAAATCTGGAACAAGGCAGGGATGCCCTCTCTCACCACTCCTATTCAATATCATCCTTGAAACTCTAGCCAGAGCAATTAGACAGACCAACGAAATTAAAGGGATACGAATAGGAAAAGAAGAACTCAAACTATCCCTATTTGCTGATGATATGATTCTATACTTAGAGGAACCAGGAAATTCCACCAGAAAACTCTTAGAACTCATAAGTGAATTTAGTAAAGTAGTGGGATATTAGATCAATGCTTATAAATCCAATGCATATTTATATAAGTGATGAATCTTCAGAAAGAGAAGTTAGGAAAACTACCCCATTCACAATAGCCTCGAAAAAAATAAAATACTTGGGAATCAATCTCACAAAAGAAGTGAAAGACTTCTACAATGAGAACTACAGAACACTAAAGAAAGAAATTAAAGAACACCTTAGAAGATGGAAAGATCTCCCATGTTCCTGGATAGGCAGAATTAATATTGTCAAAATGGCCATACTACCAAAAGTGCTATACAGATTCAATGCAATTCCAATTAAAATCCCAATGATGTACCTTACAGAAACAGAACAAGCAATCATGAAATTCATCTGGAAGAATAAGAAACCCAGAATTGCTAAAGCAATCCTTCGCAGGAAAAATGAAGCAGGGGGTATTGCAATACCACAACTTCAACTGTACTACAAAGCAATAGTAACAAAAATGGCATGGTATTGGTACCAAAATAAACAGGTAGATCAATGGTACAGAATAGAGGACATGGACACAAACCCAAATAAATATAATTTTCTCATACTAGACCACGGGTCAAAAATATGCAATGGAGCAAAGATAGCCTCTTCAACAAATGGTGCTGGGAAAATTGGAAATCCATATGCAACAGAATGAAACTAAACCCATATCTCTCACCGTGCATGAAACTAAACTCAAAATGGATTAAGGACCTCGGAATCAGACCAGAGACCCTGCATCTTATAGAAGAAAAAGTTGGTCCAGAGCTTCAACATGTCGGCTTAGGACCAGACTTCCTCAACAGGACTCCCATAGCACAAGAAATAAAAGCAAGAATCAACAACTGGGATAGATTCAAACTAAAAAGCTTTCTCTCAGCAAAGGAAACTATCAGCAATGCGAAGAAAGAGTCTACAGAGTGGGAGAAAATCTTTGCCAATTATACTTCAGATAGAGCACTAATTTCCAGAATCTATAAAGAACTCAAAAAACTCTACACCAAGATTACAAATAACCCAATCGACAAATGGTCTAAGGAAATGAACAGACACTTCACAGAAGAAGACCTACAAACAAGCAACAAACATATGGAAAAATGTTCAACATCTCTAGTAATAAGAGAAATGCAAATCAAAACCACCCTAACATTCCATCTCACCCCAATCAGAATGGCGATTATCAAGAATACAAGCAACAATAGGTGTTGGCGAGGATGTGGGGAAAAAGGTACACTCATACATTGCTGGTGGGGTTGCAAATTAGTGCAGCCACTCTGGAAGGCAGTATGGAGATTCCTTAGAAAACTTGGAATGGAACTACCATTTGTCCCCACTATCCCACTCCTTGGCCTATACCCAAAGGACTTACAATCAGCATACTACAGAGATACAGCCACATCAATGTTCATAGCTGCTCAATTCACCATAGCCAGATTGTGGAACCAACCTAGATGCCCTTCAGTTGATGAATGGATAAAGAAACTGTGGCATATATATACAATGGAATATTACTCAGCCATAAAGAATGATAAAATTATGGCATTTGCAGGCAAATGGACGAAATTGGAGAATATCATGCTAAGTGAGATAAGCCAATCTCAAAAAACCAAAGGAATAATGATCTCGCTGATAAGTGGATGATGATACATAATGGAGCGTGGGAGGGGTTAGTTTTAGGGTTAGAGTGAGGGTTAGGGAGGGGGGCAAGAATGGGGGAAGGAAGGACTGTATAGAGGGAAAAGAGGGGTGAGAGGGGTGGGGGGAAGGGAAAAAATAACAGAATGAATCAAACACTATTACCCTATGTAAATGTATGATTACACAAATGGTATGCCTTTACTCCATGTACAAACAGAGAAACAACATGTATCCCATTTGTTTACAATAAAAAAAAATGGTAGAATGAGAAGACTCCCTAGGGTGCCTTATCAGATTCCCAGATTGCATACAAAAGTCAGAGAATTTAGAAAAACATTAAATTTTGGACATGGTCTTTGGTGTCCTACCCTGAATTATTTATTATGAACATGAAAATAGACTGGGCTCTTATTCAGTCTTATAAGGAAGGAAAGAATGAGTACATTGAAAACTTCATAGAGAAATATCTTACCATTTTTATGCCTTCAGAATAAACTCTGAAGCATATATGTTCCCTTTTCTCACATCACATTTTGTTACTCTTAAACCAGAGGTTGGAAATAAATTTAAATGCAACAAAACTATATTGGGACAGAGTTCCATTTACACATTTCCAAATGTGTAAACATTTTGAAAGAGCTTCACAATAGAGATAATATAACTGAATATAAATCAATGCCCTAGCAAGGGTGGTGGCACACATCTGTAATCCCAGCAATTTAGGAGGCTGAGGTAGGAGAATGGCAAGTTCAAGACCAACCTGGCCAATTGGAAAAGACCATGTCTCAAAATTAAAAAAAAAAAAAAAATTTTAAAAGGGCCAGGGATGTGGCTTAGTGGTAGAATGTCAGGGG